>NC_081552.1:45592492-45661109 GCF_963082655.1 Stomoxys calcitrans
TTGTGTTAGGCTCTTCGTCGTCCTTCCTCAATTTAGCCCAGATTGGTCCAGATTTAAATATAGCTGCCATACAGACCGGTCTCTCGATTTAAGGTTTTGGGCCCATAAAAGGCGGATTCATTGTCCGATTTCGCCGAAATTTGGGACAGTGCGATGTGTTAGGCTCTTCGACATTTTTCTGCAACTTGGCCAAAATCGGTCCAGATTTGGATATAGCTGCCATGTAGACCGATATCTCGATTTATTATCAGATTTCTCTGAAATTTGACACGGTGACTTATATTAGGTTTTTCAAAATCCGTGCCGTATATGGTTCAGATCGGTTTAGTTTTATATATAGCTACCCCATTTGTTAAATCCCCCATACCCCATTTGAATCCATTGCTGCCCAGCATCAAAAAAATACACACCATGTCTGATAAAAACCTAGATTTTTTACTAATAATGTCTGAAATACAAATGAACAACATATCCTGAACCATATTCTCTCACTGTCCACCATCATCGATGAACGTTTGAGATTTTGGTTTTTATTACGACACTGTTTACCACTACCATGGCAGGGAGATTATATTCATTTAAACAAAGCATTTGCAGTATTTTTATACCCACCACCATAGGATGGGGTATACTAATTTAGTCATTCCGTTTCTAACAGCTCGAAATATTCTTCTAAGAACCCATACAGTACATATATTCTTGATCGTCTTGACGCGCCGTAGTTTTGTCTGATTTGGCGAAATTTTGCACTTAGAGTTATGTTTTGACTTTCAATAGCTTCCCAAAGTACGGTCCAAATCAGTCTGTAACCTGATATAGCTCCCATATAAACCGGTCTCGATTATGTCTGTTCGGTTTATACAAGCTTTAATATTTGCTTGTTTGACAGAAGTTTGGTATGTACAATAAAATTATGCCCTTCAACTTAATTTAGTTTGTATAAATTTTTAGCAGCATCCATGATGGTGGGATACCTAAATTCGATTTTACTTGTTTCAATGCCCATAGCATTGGGTATATCTAGTCCGTTTCTGCCGAATTTAATACCGTTTTTCCTTGTTTCGATATGAGTTTGTTTGTAATTTTTTCTTCTCTTCATGGCAGAACAATTATTGTCTGGCGATGTGATGTTATACCTTATACCACATCTGTGGTACAGGGTATTATAATTTAGTGCATTAGTTTGCAACGCTAAGATGGAGAAGGGGTAGATCCTTTGATAAATATACCGATTGGCTTAGAACAACTTCCTGATTCGATTTAGCTATGCCCTTCGTTCGTCTGTCTATCTGTCTGTCCATTTATTCAAGGTACAAGTCGCATTTGCCGTCCGAATGTCATCAAGTTTTGCACAAGTCTATTTTTTGTCCCAAGGACGAATACAATTGATTTTGAAAAAATGGGATCAGATTTAGAAATAACTCTCATTTATGTCTTTCACCCGATATGGCCTTTTAAGGCTGCAGAAGCCACAGTTTAGATTTAGATATAGCCCCGATATATATTTGTATCCTTTATGGCCCTTTAAGGTTGTAAAGGGTGATTTTTTTGAGGTTAGGATTTTCATGCATTAGTATTTGACAGATCACGTGGGATTTCAGACATGGTGTCAAAGAAAAAGATGCTCAGTATGCTTTGACATTTCATCATGAATAGACTTACTAACGAGCAATGCTTGCAAATCATTGAATTTTATTACCAAAATCAGTGTTCGGTTCGAAATGTGTTCAAATTTTGACAAATTTTGTTCAGCGATGAGGCTCATTTCTGGTTGAATGGCTACGTAAATAAGCAAAATTGCCGCATTTGGAGTGAAGAGCAACCAGAAGCTGTTTAAGAACTGCCCATGCATCCCGAAAAATGCACTGTTTGGTGTGGTTTGTACGCTGGTGGAATCATTGGGACCGTATTTTTTCAAAGATGCTGTTGGACGCAACGTTACGGTGAATGAACACATTTCGAACCGAACACTGATTTTGGTAATAAAATTCAATGATTTGCAAGCGTTGCTCGTTAGTAAGTCTATTCATGATGAAATGTCAAAGCATACTGAGCATCTTTCTCTTTGACACCATGTCTGAAATCCCACGTGATCTGTCAAATACTAATGCATGAAAATCCTAACCTCAAAAAAATCACCCTTTAGTAGCCACAATTTTGGTCCGATCTTTACAAAATTTGGCACGGGATGTTTTATTTGATGTCCCAATGTAAATGCGAATTTGCCCATGAATACTCCATTAAGGAACTGGATCAAACTTCTCACAAATCAATGAGTGCTGTCCGATTCAATTTAAAGCTCAATGATAAGGGACCTCCTTTTTATAGGCGAGTCCGAACGGCGTGCCGAAGAGCGAAACCTCTTTGGGGAGAAGTTTTTACATGGCAAAGTACCTCACAAATGTCGCCAACATTAGGAGGGGATAATCATCGATGAAAATTTTTCTGATGTTCCTGCCAGGATTCGAACCCAGTCGTCCAGTGTCATAGGTGGACATGCTAACCTCTGCGCTACGGTGGCCTCCAATCCCAACATATCAATACATGTGCAAAATTTCATTAAAATCGAATCAGATTAAGATATATCTCCCATATATATCTTTCATCCGGTATGGCCCTTCAAGGCTGTGATAACCACAATTTAGGTCCTATCGTAAAAAAAATCTGACAAGGTTCTTTTCAATATTTCCATGTATTAAAATTAGTACGTAGACTCGGTAATGTAGGGTAGTATATAGTCGGCCCGCCCGACTTTTACCTTTTATACCCTCCACCATAAGATGGGGGGTATACTAATTTCGTCATTCTGTTTGTAACTACTCGAAATATTCGTCTGAGACCCCATAAAGTATATATATTCTTGATCGTCGTGAAATTTTATGTCGATCTAGCCATGTCCGTCCGTCTGTCCGTCCGTCCGTCCGTCCGTCCGTCCGTCCGTCCGTCCGTCCGTCCGTCCGTCTGTCTGTCGAAAGCACGCTAACTTCCGAAGGAGTAAAGCTAGCCGCTTGAAATTTTGCACAAATACTTCTTATTAGTGTAGGTCGGTTGGTATTGTAAATGGGTCATATCGGTCCATGTTTTGATATAGCTGCCATATAAACCGATCTTGGGTCTTGACTTCTTGAACCTCTAGAGTGCGCAATTCTTATCCGATTGGCACGAAATTTTGCACGACGTGTTTTGTTATGACATCCAACAACTGTGCCAAGTATGGTTGAAATCGGTTCATAATCTGATATAGCTGCCATATAAACCGATCTTGGGTCTTGACTTCTTGAGCCTCTAGAGTGCGCAATTCTTATCCGATTTGAATGAATTTTGGCACGACGTGTTTTGTTATGATGTCCAACAACTGTGCCAAGTATGGTTCAAATCGGTTCATAATCTGATATAGCTGCCATATAAACGGATCTTGGGTCTTGACTTCTTGAGCCTCTAGAGTGCCCAATTCTTATCCGATTTGAATGAATTTTGGCACGACGTGTTTTGTTATGATATCCAACAACTGTGCTAAATATGGTTCAAATCGGTCCATAATCTGATATAGCTGTCATATAAACAGATTTGGGGACTTGACTTCATGAGCTTCTAGAGGACGCAATTCCTACCTGATTTGGCTGAAATTTTGCATGACGTTTTTTATTTTTTATTTTTTCTTTCAACCACTGTGTCAAATAAGGTTTAAATCGGTTCATAACCTGATATAGCTGCCATGTAAACCGATCTGGGATCTTGACTTCTTGAGCCTCTTGAAGTCGCAATTATTATCCGATTTGCCTGAAATTTTGTACGATGGATCCTCTCTTGACCATCAACATACGTGTTGATTATGGTCTAAATCTGTTTATAGCCCCATACAGCTCCCATATAAATCGATCTCTCTATTTTACTTCTTGAGCCCCCAAAGGGCGCAATTCTTACTCGAATTGGCTGACATTTTACACAGGCCTCCAACATATAATTTAATTGTGGTCCAAACCGGACCATGTCTTGATATCGCTCTAATAGCAGAGCAAATCTTTTCTTATATCACTTTTTGCCTAAGAAGAGATGTCGGGAAAAGAACTCGACAACTGCGCTCCATGGTGGAGGGTATATAAGATTCGGCCCGGCCGAACTTAGCACGCTTTTACTTGTTTTTACTGGTTTGGTTACAGGATTTTGTTCGTCTTTCTCATTCCCCTCTTTCAATCTCTTACATTATTGTTCTTGTATGTGGGCTTGGTTATGTTGGCGTTTCGCGTCAATTAACGTGCTTTGTTGTGGCGTTACTTTGGACACTTGGCCAAACGTTTGTATGTTACCACCACTTTCGTTGAATTTTGCTTGTACTGCGATTCACTTCATACCATGTATGTAAACGTGATGGTGGCTGACCAACCCTGGCCTTTTGAGCATTTGTCTACTTGGTTTTTTGGAAACTGGTAGTGTGGTGGTGTGGCTGTTCCACAAGAGTTTCCACAGCAATATGACAAAAAATATGCGACAGCATATGACCAAAAAAAAAAAAAAGATTGACATCACAATAGACAGTGGATAGCTGAACAAAATTAAATGATTTTTAATAAATAAATATAAGAAATAACAAGTAAAAGCGTGATAAGTTCGGCCGGGCCGAATCTCATATACCCTCCACCATGGATCGCATTTGTGGAGTTCTTTTCCCGGCATCTCTTCTTAGGCAAAAAAAAGGATATAGCAAAAGATTTGCTCTGCTATGAGAGCGATATCAAGATATGGTCCGGTTTGGACCACAATTAAATTATATGTTGGAGACCTGTGCAAAATGTCAGCCAACTCGAATAAGAATTGCGCTCTTTGTGAGCTCAAAAAGTAAAATAGAGAGATCGATTTATATGGGAGCTGTATCGGGCTATATACCGATTTAGACCATAATAAACACGTATGTTGGTGGTCAAGAGAGGATCCATCGTACAAAATTTCAGGCAAATCGGATAATAATTGCGACTTCAAGAGGCTCAAGAAGTCAAGATCCCAGATCGGTTTATATGGCAGCTATATCAGGTTATGAACCGACTTGTACTTTATTTGACATAGTTGTTGAAAGTAACAATAAAAAACGTCATGCGAAATTTCATTCCAATCGGATAAGAATTGCGCACTCTAGAAGCTCAAGAAGTCAAGTCCCCAGATCTGTTTATATGACAGCTATATCAGGTTATGAACCAATTTGAACCATACTTGGCACAGTTGTTGGATATCGTAACAAAATACTACGTGCCAAAATTCATTCAAATTGGATAAGAATTGCGCCCTCCAGAGGCTCAGGAAGCCAAGACCCAATATCGCTTTATATGGCAGCTATATCCGGTTATGAACCGATTTGAACCATACTTGGCACAGTTGTTGGATATCATAACAAAACACGTCGTGCAAAATTTCATTCCAATCGGCCAGTATTTGTGCAAAATTTCAAGCGGCTAGCTTTATTCCTTCGGAAGTTAGCGTGCTTTCGACAGACAGACGGACGGACGGACAGACGGACGGACGGATAGACGGACGGACATGGCTAGATCGACATAAAATTTCGCGACGATCAAGAATATATATACTTTGTGGGGTCTCAGACGAATATTTCGAGTAGTTACAAACAGAATGACGAAATTAGTATACCCCCCATCCTATGGTGGAGAGTATAAAAATAGGGATATTGAGCTGAAACTTTGCACAGATTCTTTTTTGTTCATAAGTAGTTTAAGTTCGAAGTCAGGCTATATCGGACTATATCTTAATATAACCCCCATTTAGACCCATCCGCCGATTTAGGGTCTTAGGCCCATAAAAGCCAAATTTATTATCCGATTTTGCTAAAATTTGGGACAGTGAGTTGTGTTAGGCCCTTCGATATCCTTTTTCAATTTGGCCCAGATCGGTCTAGATTTGGATGAAGCTGCCACATGGGCTGATCTCTCGATTTAAGATCATGCGCCCATAAAAGATGCATTTATTGTCCGATTTAGCCATTATTAGGGACGATGTTGTTGTTGTTATGTTGTTGTTGTTATAAACAATGACTAGTACTTATTATTATTTGGTCCAAATCGGAACATATTTCGATATAACTGCTATGGGGCATAAGGTATGCATTTTTCACCGGATTTTGACGAAAGGTGGTTTACTTATATACCCGAGGTGGTGGGTATTCAAAGTTCTGCCCGGCAGAACTTAACGCTTTTTTACTTGTTTTGCACAGTTGTGCAGCTTCGAAAAATATATACGAATAACAACAACGAATGCCTCGCACACCAAAACCAAGCTTAAGGAAGTGGCTGATCTACATACATGCCAAATAGGGCCACGCGCATCACACCCCCACAACACACTCACGAAAATAGTGATACTCTTTCTCTCGCACTATTTGTTTCTCTTACTCTCACCACTAATACACCCACCTATGACTTTGCATTCACGCCCATAAAGAATGTTTTACAAAAAAACCAACAACAATATGCTGCTTCTTCTTCTTTTGTTAAAAATTAATTCCTCATTTTCATAGATTTTCGTTAAGGAGAATTCATTTTCATATAAAGGGTGATTTTTTTGAGGTTAGGATTTTCATGCATTAGTATTTGACAGATCACGTGGGATTTCAGACATGGTGTCAAAGAGAAAGATGCTCAGTATGCTTTGACATTTCATCATGAATAGACTTACTAACGAGCAACGCTTGCAAATCATTGAATTTTATTACCAAAATCAGTGTTCGGTTCGAAATGTGTTCATTCACCGTAACGTTCCGTCCAACAGCATCTTTGAAAAAATACGGTCCAATGATTCCACCAGCGTACAAACCACACCAAACAGTGCATTTTTCAGGATGCATGGGCAGTTCTTGAACGGCTTCTGGTTGCTCTTCACTCCAAATGCGGCAATTTTGCTTATTTACGTAGCCATTCAACCAGAAATGAGCCTCATCGCTGAACAAAATTTGTCAAAATTTGAACACATTTCGAACCGAACACTGATTTTGGTAATAAAATTCAATGATTTGCAAGCGTTGCTCGTTAGTAAGTCTATTCATGATGAAATGTCAAAGCATACTGAGCATCTTTCTCTTTGACACCATGTCTGAAATCCCACGTGATCTGTCAAATACTAATGCATGAAAATCCTAACCTCAAAAAAATCACCCTTTATATAAAACGAATATACTCCCATCCTCCGGTAGTGGGTATAAAAAGTTGTCTTACCTACCAACCAATTTTTTCAGATCATCTTTACATTCGTTTCAACCTTAGTGATCATACTGTCATTCCGTTATACAGGAGGAGAGTATGGTTTAGAGCACGTTGAAAAGGGATAACTGCTGAGAGCATTAGTGGTGCATATAGGTAAAGTAAGTCATTAACGCCTTGAACACATGTCCTAGGTCCAAACTTAGTGTCAAATAGCGAAAACCTACAGAGTATTAAAATATCTGTAAGAGTAAGCTTAGAATGCAATTGGCGAATAAAGGGTCCGGAGAAGGGCCGGGCCCATACTGATCAAACATCCCTATGCAGCAAAATGATTTCTAATTCATTATTAACAATGTTTTCTGTAGATGTACTCTCTGGTGATTCTCATATCCCGCATCCTGGCTTAAGCCTGGCTACAGCCTGAAGTGAACTGAAGTTCCGAACAGAAACAAGAGTCACCAGCCTCCTTACTCTCCCAATCTAAGGGATATTGTCGTTGCTGAATAATAAGGGGATTTCCCAGGCAGTGTTGCCGTTTTTGATAGGTTCCTAACAAAATTGGTAGGTTTTTATTCTCTTGGTAGGTAGGTTTTTCCATAAAATACCAAGTTAATTACTGAAAAAATTGCCGGAGATAACTAAAATTATTTCACCTCATGTCATTTCTGTGCAGGTGTTAAAAGTTATGAATAAAACTATGGATGCAAGGGGCAAAGTACTGTTACAAGAGGTCTCACTACTTCAAATTTCAGGAAAAAGGCCGTAAGTTCTAAGATTGATTGCAACTATAGTTTGAGTGTTGAGGGATCTCTTCCAAATTTCGTAAATACTGGGTAAGAAATGCAGCTTTTTTGCATTCCTTCAATCGAAAAACAAGGGTATATGGTAGCTGCTAACAAATATGGTCAGATTTAGTCTAAACTCAGATGTTGAGGTGCCCATGCATTTCACTGTAACAGCAGAAATGAGTAGTAAAACGTATTTCTGGGCTCAACCCCATAAATCGGGAGATCGCCTTATCCAATCTCGGCAAGGTTGTTCGTTGAAATCGGGCAAAAACACAACTTTTATCAAGTCAAGATTTCTTTTCGGGAGATCAGTGCTGTATCAAGATAAAAGCCATCTTTGAACAGGCTGTAGAGTGATTCCAACAAACAGAACGGACATGTCTAGATCGTCTATGAATATAACAACAATCTAATATGTATACTACTTTGTGGGGTTGAACATTTATAATTTGATGAGTTGAAAATGGAATGGTACAAAATCGCCGGTGGTGGCTATAAAAACATATACCGCATTTTTTGTTTGAGAACATTTGGAAGGATATGGTCGGGCTTGGTAGGATTTTTCCTTAATATATATATTTTTGATCGTCTTGACATTCTAAGTCGATTTAGCCATATCCGTCCGTCCACCTGTCTGTCTCTCTGTCTGTCGAAAGCACGCTAAGTTTTGAAGGAGTAAAGGTAGGTGCTTGAACTTTGTGCATAAATTCTTCTGTTAAGTGCAGGTAGGTTGGGACTGTCAATGGGCCAAATCGGTTCATGTTTTGGTATAGCTGCCATATAAAGCAATCTCAAATCTTGATTTCTTGAGCCTCTAGTGGGTGCAATTATTGCCCGATTTGGCTGAAGTTTTGCACCAAGTGCACAACAAGTGTGCCAAATATGGTCCAAATCGGTTAATAACCCGGTATAGCTTCAATATAGACCGATCTCTGCTCTTGCTTCTTGAGCCACTAGAGGGGTTTGCACCAAGGGTTTTATTTTGATTTCCAACAACTCTGCTGAGTATGGTTTAAATCGATTCATAACTTGATATAGCTCGCATAAAAACCGATTTGGTATCTTGATTTCTTGAGCCAATAGAGGGCGCAATTATTATCATTTGGCTGATATTTTCCACAAAGTGGTTTAGTTCAACCGTCAATAACTGGTTGGTTTAAATCGGTTTATAACCAAATATAGCTCTTTAGAGGGGCACAATTCTTATCCGATTCGGCTGAAATTTTGCACAACGACTTCTTGTATGACTTTTAACATACGTATTAAATATTATCTGAATCGGTTCATAACCTGATATAGCTCCCATGCAAACAGATCTTAAAATTTTATTTCCTTAGCGACTATAGGTCGCAATTCTTTACCGATTTGGCAGAAATTATGTACAAAGAATTCCACTGTGGTCTCCAATAGCCAACCCAAGTATGGCCAGAATCGGGTCATAAGTTGGTATAGCTGAAATAGCATAGCTTGCTCATCCATTAGCCTTGTTTATCTATAAAGACATATCGGCCAAAGAACTTGATAAATACGATCTATGGTGGAGGGTATATAAGATTCGGCCCACTCGAAATTAGCATGCTTTTACTTGTTAGGAATACGTTCTGTCCATTGCCAATGAAGCCAAGTCTTGGCCTAGAAGAAGAACTGTAAGTAAGAGTTTCATACTGCACCCGTGGGCTGAATGCTGCAGTTATCAGACCTATGTTATACCTTAAAAAATCGCTTACTGTTCAATACTCAGTCGGTGATAGGGGATGGATTCTCAACAACTCAAAAAAAAAAAAAAACAAGTAAAAGCGTGCTAAGTTCGGCCGGGCCGAATCTTATATACCCTCCACCATGGATCGCATTTGTCGAGTTCTCTTCCCGGCATCTCTTCTTAGGCAAAACAGGATATAAGAAAAGATTTGCTCTGCTATTAGAGCGACATCAAGATATGGTCCTGTTTGGACCACAATTAAATTATATGTTGGAGACCTGTGTAAAATGTCAGCCAATTCGAATAAGAATTGCGCTCTTTGTGAGCTCAAAAAGTAAAATAGAGAGATCGATTTATATGGGAGCTGTATCGGGCTATGGTCCGATTCAGATCATAATAAACACGTATGTTGATGGTCATGAGAGAATCCGTCGTACAAAATTTCAGGCAAATCGGATAATAATTGCGACCTCTAGAGGCTCAAGAAGTCAAGATACCAGATCGGTTTATATGGCAGCTATATCAGGTTATGAACCGACTTGTACTTTATTTGCCATAGTTGTTGAAAGTAACAATAAAAAACGTCTTGCGAAATTTCAGCCAAATCGGATAGGAATTGCGCCCTCTAGAAGCTCAAGAAGTCAAGTCCCCAGATCTGTTTATATGACAGCTATATCAGGTTATGAACCGATTTAAACCATATTTGGCACAGTTGTTGGATATCATAACAAAATACTACGTGCCAAAATTCATTCAAATTGGATAAGAATTGCGCCCTCTAGAGGCTCAAGAAGTCAAGACCCAAGATCGGTTTATATGACAGCTATATAAGGTTATGCATCGATTTGAACCATACTTGGCACAGTTGTTGGATATCGTAACAAAACACGTCGTGCAAAATTTCATTCCAATCGGATAAGAATTGCGCCTTCTAGAGGCTCAAGAAGTCAAGACCCAAGATCGGTTTATATGGCAGCTATATCAGGGTATGGACCGATTTGAACTATTCTTGGCACAGTTGTTGGATATCATAACAAAACACGTCGTGCAAAATTTCATCCCAATCGGATAAGAATTGCGCACGCTAGAGGCTCATGAAGTCAAGACCCCAGATCGGTTTATATGGCAGCTATATCAGGTTATGGACCGATTTGAACCATACTTAGCACAATTGTTGGATATCATAACAAAACACGTCGTGCAAAATTTCATCTCAATCGGATAAGAATTGCGCACTCTGGAGGCTCAAGAAGTCAAGACCCAAGATCGGTTTATATGGCAGCTATATCAAAACATGGACCGATATGGCCCATTTACAATACCAACTGATCTACACTAATAAGAAGTATTTGTGCAAAATTTCAAGCGGCTAGCTTTACTCCTTCGGAAGTTAGCGTGCTTTCGACAGACAGACGGACGGACGGGCGGACGGACGGACAGACGGACGGACATGGCTAGATCGACATAAAATGTCGCGACGATCAAGAATATATATACTTTATGGGGTCTCAGACGAATATTTCGAGTAGTTACAAACAGAATGACGAAATTAGTATACCCCCCATCTTATGGTGGAGGGTATAAAAATATTGGTGAAACTAAAGATTTAAAAATTTTACATTTTTCCATATATGTTTTATGATATACAAATTTTTTATTAAAATATGAAACAAATTCTTTTCAGGTCTCTTCAACTCACTGTTTGTCATTTTATTTATTTATTTTTTTTTTTTTTTGGAATTTGTCTTTTTTGATTCAGCTGTTGGTTGTATCGCTTGTAAATTTATATGGACACCTCGAAGGACTTTTCCGCCTGTTTGCACACACCGCAACAATGTTTGATTTTTTAACGAGCTTCTGTTTTTCGTTTTCACTGTTCGATATGATGATGATGACGGTAGCCTTTAAACAAAAACAAGCAAAAAAAGGCTCTTGCATGCATTTTATTGGGTATGTAGAATTTTCACTTTACCAAGATGGTGAAAGCAAAAATTTTGTAGATTTTTGAAAAATTTTTTAATTTAAAGTTCTTGCCACATCCTTTGAAACTTTATCTTTAAAGAAAAATTTCAATATGTAGCGAATGATTAGGGGGAGGTTAACTCTCTATCCCCTCAATGTGCACACATCAATTCAAATAATTATAAAAGTTTTACTTTTCATGGCAACCAAGAAATTCAGTCACACATACTCATACCTATGCACCTAACATACATGTCAAGGAATTGCATAAACGAATGTTCGTTTGCCAGTCTGCATTTATCGAGGCACAAAAGTTTTTCTTTACAATCTTTTGTAAGCAGAAATATGTCTAAAGATGGATTTTATTTTTTTATGCCCTTCACCATAGGATGGGGATATACTAATTTCGTAATTCTGTTTGTAACATCTCGAAATATGCGTCTGAGACCCCATAAAGTATATCGTCATGGCACTTTAAAACGATCTAGGCATGTCCGTCCGTCTGTCCGACCGTCCGTCTGTCTGTCGAAAGCACTCTAGTTCTAAAGAGTAAAGCTAGCCGCTTTTGCACAAATACTTTTTATTAGTGTAGGTTGGGATTGTAAATGGGCCAAATCTGTACCTGTTTTGTTATAGCTGCCATATAAACCGATCTTGGGTCTTGACTTCTTAAGCCTCCAGAGGGCACAATTCTCATCCGATTTGACTGAAATTTTGCACGTGGTGTTTTGGTATCACTTCCAACAACTGCATTAAGTATGGTTAAATCGGACCATTGATATAACTGCCATATAAACCGATTTTTGGATCTTGACTTCTAGAGGGCACAATTTTCGTCTGATTTTACTGAAATTTTGAACATACTGTTCGGTTATCACTTTCAACAACTGTGTCATATAAACCGATCTTGGATCTTGATTTCTTGAGCCAATAGAGGGCGTAATTCTCATCCGATTTGGCAGACATTGTGTACAACGACTTCTCTCATGACTTTCAAAATACGTGTCTTATATGGTCTGAATCGATCAATAGCTTGATACAGCTCCCCTATAATCCTATCTGCCGATTTTGCTTCTTGAGCCCCTACGAGTCTCAATTCTTATCCGAATGAACTGAAATATTACACAATGACTTATACAATGTTCAGCATTCATTTAAGGTCCGAATCGGACTACAACTTGATATAGCTCCAATAGCATAACAGTTCTTATTCAATATTCTTTGTTTGCCTAAAAAGAGATCTCGACAATATAGGCAAACTCGACAAATGCGATCCATGGTGGAGGGTATATAAGATTCGGCCCGGCCGAACTGAGCGCGCTTTTACTTGTTTTCTTTTCGTCTTGGATTTTTTTTTTACTTCCAAATAGAAGGTAAAGGCTGAAGTCTTGACAAAGAAATGTCGAAAGGCATAGCCCATGAAGTTTCATATTCAAAAATGCATGTTGAATATTTGCTAGCAAAGAACGAGGGGGATTTTTATTTTTATATGGTTGCTAGTAGCTTTAATGCAAATGGGGAGAATTTGGTGGGGTGTTTTACATGCACTAGCTAAGTTTAAGGCGTTTAAACAGTTTTGAAAAGTTTAGAAACTTTTTGGATTATAGGCAACTTTTGAAGAGGCTTTAAAAATTTAAACAAATTATAGAAAGGGCTGTGTTTGAATCAGGGCAGCGGAGTCAAGCAATTTTTACTCGACTCCGACTTCAGGAAGATTGCTCGACGCCGACTCCGGAGTCGACTCCGAGCATTTATTTTTTTTTTTCAATTCCTTAACAACATTATTTTTTTTTTTTAAATTTTAAATTTCTAAAAAAAAAACATTAAAAAAATTTTTAATTCCTTACAATCCTTTTTTTATTCTTTATCACAATAATATTTTATGACCATTTAGCGAAGAAAGGTGAGTTTTAACGACTTATCGAAAGTCGGCAATTTTTTATAACTCAAACAAGTAAAAGCATGCTAAGTTCGGCCGGGCCGAATCTTATATACCCTCCACCATGGATCGCATTTGTCGAGTTCTTTTCCCGGCATCTCTTCTTAGGCAAAAAAGGATATAAGAAAAGAGTTGCTCTGCTATTAAAACGACATCAAGATATGGTCCGGTTCGGACCACAATTAAATTATATGTTGGAGACCTGTGTAAAATTTCAGCCAATTCGTATTAGAATTGCGCCCATTGGGGCTCAAGAAGTAAAATAGAGAGAACAATTTATATGGGATCTGTATCGGGCTATAGACCGATTCAGACCATAATAAACACGTTTGTTAATGGTCATGAGAGGATCCATCGTACAAAATTTCAGGCATATCGTGTAATAATTGCGACCTCTAGGGATCAAGAAGTCAAGATCCCAGATCGGTTTATATGGCAGCTATGTCAGGTTATGAACCGATTTGAACCTTATTTGACACAGTTGCACAGTTGTTGGATATCATAACGAAATACTTCGTGCAAAAATTCATTCAAATCGGATAAGAATTGTGCCCTCTAGAGGCTCAAGAAGTCAAGACCAAAGATCGGTTTATATGGCAGCTATATCAGGTTATGGACTGATTTGAACCATACTTGGCACAGTTGTTGGGTATCATAACAAAACACGTCGTGCGAAATTCCATTCCAATCGGATAAGAATTGCGCCCTCTAGAGGGTCAAGAAGTCAAGACCCAAGATCGGTTTATACGGCAGCTATATCAGGTTATGGACCGATTTGAACCATACTTGGCACTGTTGTTGGATATCATAGAAAAACACGACATGCAAAATTTCATCCCAATCGGATAAGAATTGCGCACTCTAGAGGCTCAAGAAGTCAAGACCCAAGATCGGTTTATATGGCAGCTATATCAAAACATGGACCGATATGGCCCATTTACAATACCAACCGACCTACACAGATAAGAAGTATTTGTGCAAAATTTCAAGCAGCTAGCTTTACTCCTTCGGAAGTTAGCGTGCTTTCGACAGACAGACGGACGGACGGACATGGCTAGATCGACATAAAATGTCACGACGATCAAGAATATATATACTTTATGGGGTCTCAGATGAACATTTCGAGTAGTTACAAACAGAATGACGAAATTAGTATACCCCCCATCTTATGGTGGAGGGTATAAAAATAGAACAAACAAGTAAAAGCGTGCTAAGTTCGGCCGGGCCGAATCTTATATACCCTCCACCATGGAGCGCAGTTGTCGAGTTCTTTTCCCGACATCTCTTCTTAGGCAAAAAGTGATATAAGAAAAGATTTGCTCTGCTATTAGAGCGATATCAAGATATGGTCCGGTTTGGACCACAATTAAATTATATGTTGGAGGCCTGTGTAAAATGTCAGCCAATTCGAGTAAGAATTGCGCCCTTTGGGGGCTCAAGAAGTAAAATAGAGAGATCGATTTATATGGGAGCTGTATGGGGCTATAAACAGATTTAGACCATAATCAACACGTATGTTGATGGTCAAGAGAGGATCCATCGTACAAAATTTCAGGCAAATCGGATAATAATTGCGACTTCAAGAGGCTCAAGAAGTCAAGATCCCAGATCGGTTTACATGGCAGCTATATCAGGTTATGAACCGATTTAAACCTTATTTGACACAGTGGTTGAAAGAAAAAATAAAAAATAAAAAACGTCATGCAAAATTTCAGCCAAATCAGGTAGGAATTGCGTCCTCTAGAAGCTCATGAAGTCAAGTCCCCAAATCTGTTTATATGACAGCTATATCAGATTATGGGCCGATTTGAACCATATTTAGCACAGTTGTTGGATATCATAACAAAACACGTCGTGCCAAAATTCATTCAAATCGGATAAGAATTGGGCACTCTAGAGGCTCAAGAAGTCAAGACCCAAGATCAGTTTATATGGCAGCTATATCAGATTATGAACCGATTTGAACCATACTTGGCACAGTTGTTGGACATCATAACAAAACACGTCGTGCCAAAATTCATTCAAATCGGATAAGAATTGCGCACTCTAGAGGCTCAAGAAGTCAAGACCCAAGATCGGTTTATATGGCAGCTATATCAGATTATGAACCGATTTCAACCATACTTGGCACAGTTGTTGGATGTCATAACAAAACACGTCGTGCAAAATTTCGTGCCAATCGGATAAGAATTGCGCACTCTAGAGGTTCAAGAAGTCAAGACCCAAGATCGGTTTATATGGCAGCTATATCAAAACATGGACCGATATGACCCATTTACAATACCAACCGACCTACACTAATAAGAAGTATTTGTGCAAAATTTCAAGCGGCTAGCTTTACTCCTTCGGAAGTTAGCGTGCTTTCGACAGACAGACGGACGGACGGACGGACGGACGGACGGACGGACGGACGGACAGACGGACGGACATGGCTAGATCGACATAAAATTTCACGACGATCAAGAATATATATACTTTATGGGGTCTCAGACGAATATTTCGAGTAGTTACAAACAGAATGACGAAATTAGTATACCCCCCATCTTATGGTGGAGGGTATAAAAATTTTCTTAAAATTATTGAAGTGAGATTTCTGGAAACCGTTTTAAAGTCTTGCTTCATTTGATGGTTTCTATATGGTCCGATTAAACCCATAATTAAACTGAATATTAGAGACCTTAGTAGAAGTCATTGTGCAAAATTTCAGCCAATTCGATTAGGAAATGCGCTCTTTAGGGGCTCAAGAAGTAAAATAGGAAGATCGGTTATATAGGAGTTGTATCTGGGTATAGACCGATTCGGACTATATTTGACAAGTATGTTGAAGGCCATGGGAAAAGCCGTTGTACCAAATGTCAGCCAAATTGGATAATAACTGCGCCCTCTATAGGCTCAAGAAGTCAAGAACCCAGCTCTGTTTATATAGCAGCTATATCAGGTTATAGACCGATTCGAACCATACTTGGCACAGTTGTTGGAAGTCATAATAAAATACGTAATGCCAAATCGGATAAGAATTGCGTCCTCTAGTGGCTCAAGAATTCAAGCTTCAAGCTCGGTTTATACAGCTATATATCAGGTTATGGACCGATTTCAATCATACTTGGCACAGTTGTTGGAAATCATAACAAAGCACCTTATGCAAAATTTTAGCCAAATCGGATAAAACTTTCGCCCTCTAGAGGCTGAAGAAGTCAAGATCCAAGATCGGTTTATATGGCAGCTATATCTAATCATAATTCAATATGGCCCATTTAAAATCCCAACCGACCTATACTGATAACAGTTTTTAGCAACACTGGTTTAAACAGCTCGAGCACTTTCGTGTTTTGTTTCACTGTCAAACATCTTAATTTTAGTCTATAATTTAACCATGAATCGTCTTACAAACGGGTTTTATTATTATTGAATTTTATTATCAAAATGAGTGCTCTGTTAAGAAAATTCATCGCTCTCTTCTTCCATTTTATGGAGGAAAGGCGAGTTGTCGACTTTGGAGTGAAGATCGGCCTGAAGCATTGCAAGAGCTACCAATGCATCTAGAAAGAGTCACAGTTTGTTGCGGTTTATGGGCTGGTGGCACCATTGGACCGCACTTGTTCAAATATGATGCTAATCGTAGCGTAACTGTGAATGGTGAGCGCTACAGTAAGACGATATTCAACTTTTTCTGCCCAAAATGCAAGAGCTTGTCTTGCATGACATGTGGTTTCAACAAGACGGATCCACATGCCACACAGCACTCGTAACAATGAGAGGAGAGTTCGGTCAACATTTTATTTCACGTTCGGGACCGGTCAATTGGCCGCCTTAATCGTGCGATTTAGCCATATTAGACTCATTTTTATGGGGCTATGTTAAAGCTCAAGTCTATTTAGACAAGCCCGCTTCAATTAATGAATTGGAAGACAACATTGAAGCATTTATTGTGAGATACCGGCCGAAATATTGAGAAGAGTTTGCCAAAGGTGAACTAAACCGGTGAACCATTTGAGGCACAGTTACGGTCAACATAAAATAATTTTGAAACATTAAATTATATGGACAGTACGTTCGATTCAAATATAGATTTGATGTATTTTTCTTAATAGTAGGTGTTTTTTTTTGAAAAACTTTCCTATAGCTCCTAAAAATAACCCTTTATTTATTGATATTTTTGTAACATTTTTCTAAAAACTAAATTTTAATGCAATTTTTCTTAAAGACAAAATTTTATTGACATTTGTTAAAGATTTAAATCTAAATGAAAATATTTTCTTAACATAAAATTTGATTGAAATTTTCTTTAAAAACAAAAATTTAATAGAATTTTTCCTCAGGATAAAATAATAATGACATATTTTTATACCCATCACCGAAGGATGGGGGTATATTCATTTTGTCATTCCATTTGCAACACATCGAAATATCCATTTCCGACCCTACAAAGTATATATATTCTTGATCAGCGTAAAAATCTAAGACGATTTAGACATGTCCGTCCGTCTGTCCGTCTGTCTGTTGAAATCACGCTACAGTCTTTAAAAATAGAGATATTGAGCTGAGGTTGCACAGGTTCTTTTTTTGTCCATAAGCAGGTTAAGTTCGAAGATGGGCAATATCGGACTATATCTTCATATATCCCCCATATAGACCGATCCGCCGATTTAGGGTCTTAGGTCCATAAAAGCCACATTTATTATCCGATTTTGATGACATTTGGGACAGTAAGTTATGTTAGGCCCTTCGACATCCTTCGTCAATTTGGCTCAGATCGGTCCAGATTTGGATATAGCTGCCATATAGACCGATCATCCGATTTAGGGTCTTAGGCCCATAAAAGCCGCATTTATTATCCGATATTACTGAAATTTGGGACAGAGAGTTGTGTTAGGCCCTTCGACATCTTTCGTCAATTTGGCCCAGATCGGTTCAGATTTGGATATAGCTGCCATATAGACCGATTTCTTGATTTCAGGTTTTGGGCCCATAAAATGCTCATTTATTGTCCGATGTCGCCGAAATGGGACAGTGAGTTAAATTAAACTCCTTGACATACTTCTGCAATATCAAACAGTTCGGTTCAGGTTTGGATATAGCTGCCATATAGACCGATATCTAGGTTTTAGGTTTTGGGGCCATAAAAGACGCATTTATTGTCCGCTATCGCTGAAATTTGGGACAGTGGGTTTAGTTTGGCTCTTCGACGTCCTTCTTCAATTTTGCCCAGATCGACCCAGATTTGGATATAGCTGCCATATAGCCCGGTCTCTCGATTTAAGGTTTTGGGCCCATAAAAGAGGCATTTATTGTCCGATTTCGCCGGAATATGGGACAGTGCTTTGTGTTGGGCTCTTCGACATTTTTATGCAACTTGGCCCAAATCGATACTGATTTGGATATAGCTGCCATGTAGACTGATATCTCGATTTAAAGTGTTGGCCCCATTAAAGGTGCATTTATAATCCGATTTCACTGAAATTTGACACAGTGACTTATGTTAGGCTTTTCGACATCCGTGTCGTATATGGTTCAGATCGTTTTATTTTTAGATATAGCTACTGTAGTTATTAGTATTTGGTCCAAATCGGAACATATTTTGATATGACTGATATGGGACATAAGGTATGAAATTTTCGCCGAATTTTGATGAAAGGTGGTTTACATATATACCCGAGGTGGTGGGTATCCAAAGTTCGTCCCGGCCGAACTTAACGCCTTTTTACTTGTTTAGACAACATTTTGGTTAAACTTTTGTTATGCCCTCCACCATAGGATGGGTGGTATATTAATTTCGTTATTCGGTTTGAAACACCTTGAAATATGCATCTAAGTCCCCATAAAGTATATATATATATTCTTGATCGTCATGACATTTTAAGTCGACCTAGCCATGTTTGTCCGTCCGTCTGTCGAAAGAACGCAAACTTTCGAAGGAGTAAAGCTAGCCGCTTGAAATTTTGCACAAATACTTTTTATTAGTGTAGGTCGGTTGGGATTGTAAATGTTTTGATATAGCTGCCATATAAACCGATCTTGGATCTTGACTTCTTGAGCCAATAGAGTGAGCAATTCTCATCGATTTGCTGAAATTTTGCATGAAGTTGTTTGCTATGACTTCCAACTGCTGTGCTAAGTATGGTTTTAATCGGTCTATAACCTGATACAGCTGCCATATAAACCAATCTTGGATCTTTACTTCTTAAACCACTAGAGGGCGCAGTTCTTATCCAATTTGGCTGAAATTTAGCATGAAGTATTATGGTATTTTGTCTCCTTTCTTGTGTACGGGACAAAGTATACTGAGGTTCCAATCATCGGGTATGCGTTCTTCTAGACAAATTGCACAGATAATCTGATGCATACGCCTTATGAGCGTGTCGCCTCTGGCCTTAAATAGTTCAGCGGGTAACCCTTCGGCTCCTGCTGCCTTGTTGTTCTTTAGTCGGGTCACTAGTTCCTGGACCTCATTCTGACTAGGGGGTAAACATTCTATAGCATCTTCATTGATTGGTTCTGTGGTATCCTCTTCGCCGCCAACGTCGGACAGTAGCAGTTGGGTAAAATGTTCTTTACATATCCTCAGTACGCTATCTGTGTCAGTTACCAGGTTTTTTTTTCTTTTTCTCTGCAGGAGGATGTGCCTGTACCAAAGCCATCGGTTTAACGTTTCATTCTTTGTTAGAATTTCCGGACTTCATTCTGATTCCTGTACATCTCATTCGCTTACACTCACGTCTTTCCATTTCCTTTTCTCTCTCCTTTCCTCCCGATACCTCTCCTTCATCAGCGTTGCTATTAATTGCAGGATTGCTCTATATACCGTATTTTTGGCTTCAGTAGCATCTCGACACTCTTGGTCGTACCATGGGTTTCTTGGGGAGGCTTCTGGTACCCAAGTACGGATTTCGCAGCATTTTCCATGGAGTGGACAATGGTTTGCTACTGCGCCATTATAAAGTCGGAACAAGGAGTACTTTCACCAAGCAGTTGGTTCAGTCGAGTTGAGTATGTCACTGCCATCTGTTTGTCCAGCTTCCGTGCAGTGTCAGATCGTACGTTCCTCGCCATGTTCAAATGGGTGCGAACCTTTGCTTGAGCCACTAAAGGGCGAAATTCTTATTTGACTTGGCTGAAATTTTACACAATGACTTCTACTATGGTCTCCAACATTCAATTCAATTGAATGATATAGCTTCAATAGCAAAGTAATTCCTTTCTTTTATACTTTGTTTGCCTAAAAACAGATACCGGGAAAAGTACTCGACAAGTGCAATCCATGGTGATTCCAAGGTGATTAAACGATGTCCGTGGGTCTGTCGGTCCATGTGTCCGTCATTTTTTACAGACTCGTATTTGTTCTATACGCATGTTAAGTTCTTTAATAAGCAAATCGGACTATATTTGGATAAAACTGCTATATAGACCGATCTGGCGATTGAGGGTCTTAAGTCCGAAAAAGCCGCATTTTTTGTCCGATTTCACTAAAAGGACCGTATTTACATATAGCTGGCATATAGACCGAAATGCTGGTAGGTTAAATAAGAAAGAGTGAGTTGATTTAAGCCTCCTGACATCCGGCCAGCATATGGTCCAGATCAGAGTATATTTATATATAACTGCCATATCGATCGATCTTCCAATTTAGAGTCTAAGTCCAATAAAAAGCTGATTTGTTGCCCGATTTGGCTGATTAAAGTTCATTTAATAAAACTTAAAATGAACTTTAATCAAATATACTTTTTTTTACACTTTTTTTCTAAAGCAAGCTAAAAGTAACAGCTGATAACTGACAGAAGAAAGAATGCAATTACAGAGTCACAAGCTGTGAAAAAATTTATCAACGCCGACTATATGAAAAATCCGCAATTACATTTGGGGCAACCCAATAGATCCTATTTTTGAGGTTAGGATTTTCATGCATTAGTATTTGACAGATCACGTGGGATTTCAGACATGGTGTCAAAGAGAAAGATGCTCAGTATGCTTTGACATTTCATCATGAATAGACTTACTAACGAGCAACGCTTGCAAATCATTGAATTTTATTACCAAAATCAGTGTTCGGTTCGAAATGTGTTTCGCGCTTTACGTCCGATTTATCGTCTACATAATCGACCAAGTGAGCAAACAATTACTGCGATTGTGACCAAGTTTCGCACTCAGTTTACTTTATTGGACATTAAACCAACCACACGAATGCGTACAGTGCGTACAGAAGAAAATATTGCGTCAGTTTCTGAGAGTGTTGCTGAAGACCGTGAAATGTCGATTCGTCGCCGTTCGCAGCAATTGGGTTTGTGTTATTCGACCACATGGAAGATTTTACGCAAAGATCTTGGTGTAAAACCGTATAAAATACAGCTCGTGCAAGAACTGAAGCCGAACGATCTGCCACAACGTCGAATTTTCAGTGAATGGGCCCTAGAAAAGTTGGCAGAAAATCCGCTTTTTTATCGACAAATTTTGTTCAGCGATGAGGCTCATTTCTGGTTGAATGGCTACGTAAATAAGCAAAATTGCCGCATTTGGAGTGAAGAGCAACCAGAAGCCGTTCAAGAACTGCCCATGCATCCCGAAAAATGCACTGTTTGGTGTGGTTTGTACGCTGGTGGAATCATTGGACCGTATTTTTTCAAAGATGGTGTTGGACGCAACGTTACGGTGAATGGCGATCGCTATCGTTCGATGCTAACAAACTTTTTGTTGCCAAAAATGGAAGAACTGAACTTGGTTGACATGTGGTTTCAACAAGATGGCGCTACATGCCACACAGCTCGCGATTCTATGGCCATTTTGAGGGAAAACTTCGGAGAACAATTCATCTCAAGAAATGGACCGGTAAGTTGGCCACCAAGATCATGCGATTTGACGCCTTTAGACTATTTTTTGTGGGGCTACGTCAAGTCTAAAGTCTACAGAAATAAGCCAGCAACTATTCCAGCTTTGGAAGACAACATTTCCGAAGAAATTCGGGCTATTCCGGCCGAAATGCTCGAAAAAGTTGCCCAAAATTGGACTTTCCGAATGGACCACCTAAGACGCAGCCGCGGTCAACATTTAAATGAAATTATCTTCAAAAAGTAAATGTCATGGACCAATCTAACGTTTCAAATAAAGAACCGATGAGATTTTGCAAATTTTATGCGTTTTTTTTTTTAAAAAAGTTATCAAGCTCTTAACAAATCACTCTTTATTAAAAGTAGTACGTAGACTCAGTGGTGTAGGGAATTATATAGGCGGCTTCGCCCGACTTTGTCTTTCCTTTCTAGTTATGGCATGTAAATGTTGTGGGAGACGTATGTTTAACCCTACCGAATGAGATGATAAATGCACCCTTTCTCGTGACACGGTGGAATGAATAGAACGCGGTAAGCAGAGCCACTAGTGTCTAAGTACATCTGGCTACTACAGAAAAAGAGACGTAATTTAGTCGTAACGTGACTTGGTTCGCCTGGATTGATATCCAAAATTATGGGAGGAAAATCGAAGTAGATTTTTTGCCGAAGCTCTTTGCAAGTCTTCTGCCTTGTAATTTTTGAAAACACTGTGTTATAAGGGTTTTTAACCCAGAGTGAATACATTGATTCATTAACTCGCTATAATTCATTCCCATGGTTTAGTATTTTTGTATGAATCGGATCCTTTCTAAAATTCTCTATTCTATCGGCGTTGCTGAAATATTTGCTGCTGGAATTTGTCCATTGTCAGGGTGACAAAATCTCGTTACTCTACTCATGATTGTTGTTGTTGCAGCCGCATGTCTATTTGAGAAGGTGGCGACCCTCGTCTAGCTCCTATAGGTGAGCAGAGCAAGCTCGAAGCTGGAACATAATGGCTATTGTTTATTGAAAGGTGCCTATAACTTGCTCTGGCATATCGAGCATCACAGGCACTGTGGTTTTATGAATGAGCCGGTGCCGACCGGTCTCTCACTGAGACTCTCCGCTCAATACCGCTGATTGTCAGCGACTGCCGTTGCAGCTACTCATATGGAGCATAGCACAATCCGCAACTTGTGGACGCGCCCAGTAACTCGCAGCTAAGCTTCTCGTGATAACAATGAACACCACACACATCTGAGCTCAAAGTTTCAGCTTGTGTGGTGCTCATATTTATCCATTTCGCTCCATTTCCGTTTCGCTGTTCCACAATGTTGCATGCGCATTCGTCGCCCACTCCCTTAACTCGGGCTGCGTCGACCAGAAAGGCTTCGGGTTAAGCAAGTAAATCGTCTGCCCTTTCATTTCCCCTTACTCTGTTATGACCCAGCAACCAAACGATGCGGATTTTGCCATCCTCAGAGAAGGCGTTAATCTCCTTCTTACACTGCAAGAATGTTCGTGACCTTACCGTCCTGCTTGTTATTGCCCTGATGGCAATTTTACTGTCGGTAAAGACGTTCACACTCGACGTCCTCAACTTAGCACCACACCACCTCACGCATTCCGCGATCGCCCCCATCTCCGCCTGCAGGACCGTATTAAGGTCAGGCAGTCTAAAACATATCTCAGTCCCTGGGTTCTCAATGTAGACCCCCAGACCCACTTTGTCCTCTAGCTTTGATCCATCCGTATAACATGATCTTCCAGACGGCAATACTACAATTCCGTCAATCCTGAGACTGTGCCGATGGCAGCAGTGCCTTGTACTCGACTTTAAGGTTCATCTCAGGTATCCGATCGGAAACCTCTTCCGTTCCTTCCAAGTTTTCTTTCATCGCCTCGATTATTCCGCGATGGTATGAGCTGCTCCCATCCTCAATCCATTCTCCCATCACATAAAGTTTTATACTTTATCTGTATGTCAATTAGGTCGGATATCTAGAATAGTCTCCAGTGTCCTAGTGGGCGTGCTCCTCATCGCTCCGCCTATGCCAAGACAACATGTGCTATGAACCTATTGTATGGTCCATATATTGCACTTTTTCTCCATAGCAGTCCACCAAACTAATGAGGCGTAGGTAAGTATCGGTCTAATCACGCTCCTGTAGAGTCAGTGGACTATCCTCGGATTCAGGCCCCATTTCAAGCCTACGGCCCGTCTTCATAGCGCCCAACATATGTGAGCCTACTCAATACGCTCCTGAATGTGAGACTTCCAATTCAGTTTCCTGTCCAAGATCACACCTAAGTATTTGACCTTGTCAGATATCGAAATCGTCTTATTGAAAACCCACCTTCGTCTTCCTCGTGAACAGCCATATTTCAGTCTTCTATGGGTTAACATTGAGACCTCTGGGTCTAGCCCAGTCATATACCATATGCAAGACCCTTTCAGCACTTCTGCATAGCTCGTTCGGATCCTTACCCCTTAGAAGTATTATAACATTGTCTGCGTAACATACGGGTTCAAATCCCTCCTCATTCAGCATCCGTTATAGGTCACCCATAGGAGTGGCTATAAAATGCAACCTGTGGCGTGCCTTGTGCCCCTTTCTCTCTTATATTTATGTCATGACACACACAAGTTATCCACCTGTTCCTTAGCATATGGTTTATCCAGTCTCTAAGGACCGGGTCCACCCGGTACTGGTCTAGGGATTGGATCAGTGTGTCGGTCCGCACATTGTTAAAAGGCCCCTCGATGTCAATGTTTTGTCATCGAAGGATTCTTCTATTTTATGCACAACCTCGTGCAGGGCAGTCTCCACCGACCTTCCCTTGACATAGGCATGATGTTTGTATTTGAGCAGTTCGCTGGATGTCATACTCTCTATTATGGTGTCCACAATACATTCCATGGTTTTGAGTAGAATGGACGTAAGGCTTATGGGTCTGTGACCTTTGTTGTCGCATAACTTGCCTTGCCGGGGGGTGGGTATAAACACCACCCTTGCCTCCTGCCAGACTTTCAGAGTATATGAAAGTCCTAGGCACGCTGTGAAAATTTTGTCCAGACGATGCGCCAGATAGTCTATCTCTTACTGCAGTAACGCCGGAAATATTCCATCTGGTCCGGGTGATTTAAATGGTTTGAAGCTCCTCAAGGATTCCTTCACCATAAATTTTGTTATTATAAATCTTCGTTCAACGTCATTATTCCAATATTCCGGTGTCTCCGTGAGTCGCGTCGTATCCTGTGGAAAATGGGTTTCCATCAAAAGCCTCAACATGTCCTCCGTTGTCTCTGCTCTCACTCCCATATCGTCTACTAAAGTTTCAGTTTGGACATGGGGTTTTGAGAGAAACTTTTTTATCTTGGCGGCGTCTTTAGCGCTATCGACCAGGAAGAAATGCTTCCAGGAGGCACGTTTTGCCACTCTGAGACGTGTGTAATACACATCCCAATAAACTTCCGCTTTTTTACGACGTGCTCTTTTAAAAAGTCTGCGGACCTCTTTCCCAATATTACGAATACCCCCGGTCATCCAGGGTTTTTCATGGGCTGATTTCCTTTCCCGAAGAGGACAACTATCTTCGAAGGACCCCACCAGTGCAGTCGTAATCCTGTTGACATTTTCATCAACGTCTTCTACAATCTAAATTATCGTGTCCAAGACTTCTTCTTCAACTTATTTCGAAAGCTTATCGTATTCGGCGCTGGCCGTGCTTTTCTAATCGTAATGTTGCGATGGTCAGAGAAAGAGTGTTCCGTGGAGACCCTCCAATTCTGAACCTCATCGATTAGATTTTCCGAACATATCGTCACATCTAATACCTCCTCCCTAATCCTATTAACAAGGGTAGCGGTGTTATTATTCAAGAACTCTGCCAGAGCCACGAAATATGGTGAGAGTTTGCATTGCACCCCTTTTAGTATCTCGTTTCCTGTCCCTTTTGCTTGCCTCACCAGCCGTTGCAGCTCCGACGTGGGTGGCGGTGTCGCTGAGTCGAAAAGTATATAAAGTGATGCCAGATATGCACCACCGTCTCACCACTGTTGCATCCGACGTTGACAACCCTGGGGAAAATACATAATTAAAATTTTTATGGCAAACAACGCAGGTCCTCGGCCGAGTACCAGTGTTGGCATAAAATAATTGGTAGTTAAAATCGTTCAGTCCAGAAACTTTATTCCGGGTCGTCCATGACTCCTATATTAAGGCAATATGCATTTTGCCCTTGCTGATTTTCTCCATCAGAGCATATGTAGCAGTCTCGCTCCGGTGGAGGTTTTTCTGGATTACCTCAATTATTGGTCCTCCAGTAAATGGGTATCTTGGGAGCAGGTGATGATCTCATCGTCTGCTCCCTGTTCTTCAGACTGCATTGACTTTCCTGTCACTACACTATCTGATGTCATCGTTTTAGGTCCTTCACCTAGTCTAGTCTTCCGACTATTTATAAAGTCCATAATGGTTCCATCGTCGGGTCCCTGTTCGTTAGGCTGTATTGGGTTTCCATTTCCTGTACTGCCTGTTGTCATGTTTCAATACTAGGATCTTTGCCTATCTTAGTCTTCCAAATCTTAAGTAAATGGGCTTCTTGGGAGTAGGTGATGGTACCATCATCGGCTCCCTGTTCGTTGGGTTGCATTGAGACTCCTGTCGCTGCGCTGCGATGTTTCAATATTGGGATCTTCACCTATCCCAGTATTCCGAATCTTGAAGTCGGTGGTGGGTCCGTCGTCGGGTCCCTGTTTGCCTGATATTTTAAGTATGAGAAAACTTTTTTTTTGAGTGTAAATGCTTAAAACTCTGCCATATAAACCAATAGCGGATCTTGATTTCTTGAGCCTCTAGATGGCGCAATTAATACCCGAGAAATTAGGCACCAAGTGTTTTATTTGGACTTCCAACTACTCTGCTTGGTATGATTTAAATCGGTTCATAATCTGATATAGCTCTCAGATCTTGAATTTTTGAGCCGCTAGAGGGGCGTTCTAATTTCTAACAACTGCGCCAAATATGATCCCCGATCTTGCCTTCGTGAGCCTCTAGAGGGCGCATTTATTATATGATTTGGCCGAAATTTTGCAAGAAGTGTTTTTGTTTGACCATCAACATCTGCGCCAAGTACAGCGCCTCTAGAGGGAGCAATTACTCTGAAATTTTGCACAATATTTTATTGTATGGTCTGAAACATATGTGTTAAATATGATCTGAATCGGTCCATAACCTGATATAGCTCCCATATAAACGGAGCTCTCCATTTTTATACCCACCACCGACCGTTTGCAACACATCGAAATATCCATTTCCGACCCTATAAAGTATATATATTCTTGATCAGCGTAAAAATCTAAGACGATCTAGACATGTCCGTCCGTCTGTCTGTTGAAATCACGCTACAAATATAGAGATATTGAGCTGAAATTTTGCACAGGTTCGGTTTTTGTCCATAAGCAGGTTAAGTTCGAAGATGGGCTATATCGTCTATATGGGGACTATATCAAGATATAGTCCCCATATAGACCGATCCGCCGATTTAGGGTCTTAGGCCCATAAAAGCCACATTTATTAACCAATTTTGCTAAAATTTGGGACAGTGAGTTGTGTTAGGCCCTTCGACATCCTCCGTCAATTTGGCTCAGATCGGTCCACATTTGGATATGGCTGTCATATAGACCGATCCTCCGATTTAGGGTCTTAGGCCTACAAACGCCACATTTATTATCCGATTTTGCTGAAATTTGGGACAGTGAATTGTGTTAGGACCATCGACATCCTTCGCCAATTTGGCCCAGATCGGTCCAGATTTGGATATAGCTGCCATATAGACCGATATCTAGGTTTTAGGTTTTGGGGCCATAAAAGACGCATTTATTGTCCGATGTCGGTGAAATTTGAGACAGTGAGTTAAGTTAGGCTCTTCGAACTCCTACTTCAATTTGGATCGGTCCAGATTTGAATATAGCTGCCATATAGACCGAACTCTCAATTTAAGGTTTTGGGCCCATAAAAGAGGCATTTATTGTCCGATTTCACTGAAATTTGACACAGTTACTTATGATAGCCTTTCGACATCCGTGTCGAATATGGTTGAGATCGGTCTATTTTTAGATATAGCTACTGTACTTATTAGTATTTGGTCCAAATCGGTCCAATAACTGATATGGGGCATAAGGTATGAAAGTTTCACCGAATTTTGATGAAAGGTGGTTTACATATATACCCGAGGTGGTGGGTATCCAAAGTTCGGCCCGGCCGAACTTAACGCCTTTTTACTTGTTCTTCCTGAGCCACTTTAGGACGCTATTCTTATCCGAAATGACTGAAATTTTGCAAAATGTATTCCACGTCGGTTCACATCTTGGTATAGCTAAAAAGGCATAGCAATTCTTATAGATAATGCTTTGTTTGTCTATAAGGAGTTTATCGGCCAAAGAACTTGACAAATGCGATCCATGGTGAAGGGTATATAAGATTCGGGCTGTCCGAACTTAACAAGCGTTTGCTAGGAACTATTCGATATGATCAATCCCAAAAACTCTCTTAAATTGTTTTACAGCTTTAATTTCTCAAGAAACTAATTTGTCATTGGAACATTTCCCTTTCATTTCACCAGAAGGTTACTGTTCTGCCCAAACCTTAAATCAAAAACATGACACAAACGCTTAATAAATCCCAACATCTTGTAACAATATATTCTAATGAACCAACCAATACCATTCATTTGTCTGTCCATCCATCCATCTATTCAATGATGCCATCTCTTGGCTGGGCTATGTTTGGAACCTGGGCAAGACAAAAGCCTTCTGGTCATTTAATGTAGACATAAAGGACCTCATAAAAGATTTACGTCAATTGATTTTGTAACATTTGAAAAATTGCTCAACATTAGAGATGTGCCCTTAGCCACACCAAGAGGAAATCCTATACAAAGCATGACAAAATTGTTTGTCGATACAGAAGAGACACCAGCACCAGCCTCCAGAACTATCAAAAAAGTCAACCAATAGCAGTTTTGAGGCAGGCTATCTTCGTTCTGCTGCATAAACCGAAAATCGAATCATGTCCTCAGACATAAAAAAAAATTTGCCCATAAACGTCGCCGTTTAGCAAAAAGATACAAGGAGAATTTCTGTTTTGGAAAGTGACATGGCCACTGAAGTGGTAGCTGCCTTTCCGACGAGCATAGATAGTCCAAAACTGCACAACACAATAAAGCCTAATCCAATGCAATTTATTTATCAATTTTTTTCTTTCCTTTTTAATTTTTTTTGTGGTGCTTTAGCTTGCACAAAAAGAATGTTCGGCAAGATTGTGATTTCTTTTAGCAATGTTTTTTTTTTTTTCTTTAATGTGCTTTGCCTTCTTATTCTTGTCCAATGTTGCTTTATTTCAGCTGCATTAAAAGCCCTTAAGCTTTAAATATGTTCAATGATAAAGTAAAATGGAATACATGGAGAGAAATTTAACAAAGAAACCAAGAATTTAAAAGTTTATCGGTCTTAGGCCGGTAACTTTTTCTGTGCTACAAAGTTCTGTCATAAAAAATTGAAGTAGCAGATTCTTGGGGATAGAAAAGTTATGTCTAAGCTATGTGGGCAAATCTTAGCTTTAAATCGCAGTGATTTTTACCGCATTCGAGTGATGTCTTAAAAAACAATGCAAGTTTTTCTCAAGTTATGCCGTTTTAATCATACTCATACGCATCATTAAACAAGTAAAAGCGTGCTAAGTTCGGCCGGGCCGAATCTTATATACCCTCCACCATGGATCGCATTTGTCGAGTTCTTTTCCCGGCATCTCTTCTTAGGCAAAACACGATATAAGAAAAGATTTGCTCTGCTATTAGAGCTATACCAAGATATGGTCCGGTTTGGACCACAATTAAATTATATATTGGAAACCTGTGTAAAATGTCAGCCAATTCGAATAAGAATTGCGCCCTTTGTGGGCTCAAGAATTAAAATAGAGAGATCGATTTATATGGGAGCTGTATCGGACTATAGACCGATTCAGACCATAATAAACACGTATGTTAATGGTCATGAGAGAATCCGTCGTACAAAATTTCAGGCAAATCGGATAATAATTGCGACCTCTAGAGGCTCAAGAAGTCAAGATCCCAGATCGGTTTATATAGCAGCTATATCAGGTTCTGAACCGACTTGTACTTTATTTGACATAGTTGATGAAAATAACAATAAAAAACGTCTTGCGAAATTCCTGCCAAATCGGATAGGAATTGCGCCCTCTAGAAGCTCAAGAAGTCAAGTCCCCAGATCTGTTTATATGACAGCTATATCATGTTATGAACCGATTTGAACCATATTTGGCACAATTGTTGGATATCATAACAAAATACTACGTGCCAAAATTCATTCAAATTGGATAAGAATTGCGCCCTCTAGAGGCTCAAGAAGTCAAGACCCAAGATCGGTTTATATGACAGCTATATGCGGTTATGGACCGATTTGAACCATACTTCGCACAGTTGTTGGATCTCGTAACAAAACACGTCGTGCAAAATTTCATTCCAATCGGATAAGAATTGCGCCCTCTAGAGGCTCAAGAAGTCAAGACCCAAGACCGTTTTATATGGCAGCTATATCAAAACATGGACCTATATGGCCCATTTACAATACCAACCGACCTACACTAATAAGAAGTATTTGTGCAAAATTTCAAGCGGCTAGCTTTACTCCTTCGGAAGTTAGCGTGCTTTGGACAGACAGACGGACGGACGGACATGGCTAGATCGACATAAAATTTCACGACGATCAAGAATATATATACTTTATGGTGTCTCAGACGAATATTTCGAGTAGTTACAATCAGAATGACGAAATTAGTATACCCCCCATCTTATGGTGGAGGGTATAACAAGTAAAAAGGCGTTAAGTTCGGCCGGGCCGAACTTTGGATACCCACCACCTCGGGAATATACGTAAACCACATTTCAAAATGCGGTGAAAATTTCATGTCCCATATCAGTTATATTAAAATATGTTCCGATTTGGACCAAATACTAATAAGTACAGAAGCTATATCTAAAAATAAACTGATCTGAAGCATATACAACACATACGTCACTGTATCAAATTTCAGTGAAATCGGATTATAAATGCGCCTTTTAAATCGAGATACCGGTCTACATGGCACGTCGAAGAGCCTAACTAAACTCTCAGCCTCAAATTTCAGCGACATCGGACAATAAATGCGTTATTTATGGCCCCAAAACCTAAAACCTGGATACCGGTCTATATGGCTGCTATATCCAAATCTGGACCGATCTGTGCGATATTGCAGAAGTATGTCAAGGGGCTTAACTAAACTCACTGACCCAAATTTCGGCGCCATCGGACAATAAATGAGCATTTTATGGGCCCAAAACCTTAAATCAAGAAATCGGTCAATATGGCAGCTATATCCAAATGTGGACCGATCTGTGCTAAATTGACGAAGGATATTGAAGGGCCTAACACAATTCACTGTCCGAAATTTCAGCAAAATCGGATACTTAATGTGGCTTTTATGGGCCTAAGACCCTAAATCTGGTGATCGGTCTATATGGCAGCTATATCCAAATCTGAACCGATCTGAGCCAAATTAACGAAGGATGTCGAAGGGCCTTACACAACTCACTGTCCCAAATTTCAGCAAAATCGGATAATAAATGTGGCTTTTATGGGCTTTAGACCCTAAATCGGAGGATCGGTATATATGGCGGGGCTCAAGAAGCAAAATCGGGAGATCGGTTTATATGGGAGCTGTGTCAAGCTATAGATCGATTCAGACTATATTGCACACGTACGTTGAAGGCCATGGGAGAAGCCGTTGTACAAAATCTGTGCCAAATCGGATGAGAATTCCGCTCTCTAGGTGCTCAAGTACTCAAGATCCCAGATTGGTTTATATGGCAGCTATATCAGGGTATGGACCGATTTGAAAAATACTTGGCACAGTTGATGGACATCATAACAAAATACTTCGTGCACAATTTTATTCAAATCGGATAAGAATTGCGCACTCTAGAGGCTCATGAAGTCAAGACCCAAGATCGGCTTATATGGCAGCTATATTAGGTTATAAACCGATTTCAACCATACTTGGCACAGTTGTTGGGTATCATAACAAAACACGTCGTGCAAAATTTCATTCCAGTCGGATAAGAATTGCGCACTCTAGAGGCTCAAGAAATCAAGACCCAATATCGGTTTATATGGCAGCTATTTGTGCAAAATTCGAAGCAGCTAGCTTTACTCCTTCGGAAGTTAGCGTGCTTTCGACAGACAGACGGACGGACAGGCGGACGAACATTGCTAGATCGACATAAAATGTCGCGACGATCAAGAATATATATACTTTATGGAGTCTCAACGAATATTGCGAGTAGTTAGAAACAGAATGACGAAATTAGTATACCCCCCATCCTATGGTGGAGGGTATAAAAATGAGGTCCATGTAATTTGGGATCGCTCCACCCCCAAATGAGATTATAATTCGATTATAGCTAAATGAGCCTCAAATTAAATGTATTTGATTGCAGATTACGAATATGACATTAAACATTGTGCCCTAGAATCTAGGTGGTGCTTTACTTGCTGAAGTTGCCTTCAATAGTTTATTTGACCTATTAAAACAATTGGGGATCAAGTGATAGATATTTCTAAGTGGAGTGCGTTATTCAAATTTGTGCTCAAGTGGCAGAGGGATTGAGGCGCACAATTGTCCTACGCCCCCACCAAACGGCTGTATACACCAATTATGACAATATGGGGTACAATTCAAAGTATAAGTTTTTGGACTGGGAATATGAAATGTTTATTCTGCTCATATATCTAGCGGGCCACATCACCCCAAAACAGTTGATCAGTTATAATGACCTAATAGGACACTGCCGCCATACCTCTAAAGTGATGACGTTCAGTGTGATAGGAACCGTTGCAAACCTTAACGTCATGGTGGTCGCCATTTTTAAATCATCGACAATGAGCCTAATATGAAGACCGGCAAATTAGTTCTTTACCACTGAGAATCGTTTAATGTGGCAATTTGATTTGATTTAAAAAGGCTAAATTATGACTATTCAACAGGTAGCCATATAGTCAGTTATAGACAACAACCACATGATGATCAATGTTATAGGCGCTAAGCCGCTCAAAGCGAGTAGCAACAAGTAAAAAGGCGTTAAGTTCGGCCGGGCCGAACTTTGGATACCCACCACGTCGGGTATATATGTAAACCACCTTTCATCAAATTTCATACCTTATACTCATATACCTCATACCGATCTGAACTATATACGACACGGATGTCGAAAAGCCGAACATAAGTCACTGTGTCAAATTTCAGTGAAATCGGATTATAAATGCGCCTTTTATGGGGCCAAGACTTCAAATCGAGATATCAGTCTACATGGCAGCTATATCCAAATCTGAACCGATTTGGGCCAAGTTGCATAAACATGTCGAAGAGCCTAACACTAAGCACTGTCCCAAATTTCGGCGAAATCGGACAATAAATGCCTCTTTTATGGGCCCTAAACCTTAAATCCAGAGATCGGTCTATATGCCAGCTATATTCAAATCTGGACCGATCTGGGGAAAATTTTAGAAGGACGTCGAAGAGCCTAACCAAACTCACTGTCTCAAATTTCAGCGACAACGGACAATAAATGCGTCTTTCATGGCCCCAAAACCTAAAACCTTGATATCGGTCTATATGGCAGCTATATCCAAATCTACACCGATCTGTGCGATATTGCAGAAGTATGTCAAGGGGCTTAACTTAACTCACTGTTCCAAATTTCGGGAACATCGGGCATTAAATGAGCATTTTATGGGCCCAAAACCATAAATCAAGAAATCGGTCTATATGGCAGCTATATCCAAATTTGAACCGATCTGGACCAAATTGAAGAAATATGTCAAAGGGCCTAACACATCTCACTGTCCCAAATTTCAGCAAAATCGGATAATGAATGTAGCTATTATGGGCCTTACACCATAAATCGGAGGATCGATCTATATGGCAGCTATATCCAAATCTGGACTGATCTGAGCCAAATTAACGAAGGATGTCGATGGGCCTTACACAATTCACTGCCCCGAATTTCATCAAAATCCGATAATAAATGTGGCTTTTATGGGCCTAAGACCCTAAATCGGCGGATCGGTCTATATGGGGGCTATATCAAGATATAGTCAGATATAGCCCATCTTCGAACTTAACCTGCTTATGGAGAAAAAAAGAATCTGTGCAAATTTTCAGCTCAATATCTCTATTTTTAAAGGCTGTAGCGTGATTTCAACAGACAGACGGACAGACGGACGGACATGTCTAAATCGTCTTAGATTTTTACGCTGATCAAGAATATATATACTTTATAGGCTCGGAAATGGATATTTCGATGTGTTGCAAACGGAATGACAAAATGAATATACCCCCATCCTTCGGTGGTGGGTATAAAAAAGCTCTAACAGATGGAAGAAAAGTCAAATTCTCAGTCGTTTATATGTGTTTGCGCTAGGATCCGGGTGGACATGGAACAGAGAACTTTTAAGTTATTTTATAAACATTTTGGGTATTTAAGTCTAAACCTTTCTCTTATAGATCGCAGCGCTAACATTTAGAAAAGCGTCTTCTGTTTGCAAATGGATCAACTGAATGGAGAATCCACCACAAACAGAGAGAGGGGGCAGAGTGGTAAAAATTGATCATGCAGCAGTTATCTTTGGTATGGTAACCTATCGGTCCTTAAAATAAAGAAAAATTGTATATAGGAATTTCGTTGCGGATGATTGCTGTATTATTTTTATACCCTCCACCATAAGATAGGGGGTATACTAATTTCGTCATTCTGATTGTAACTACTCGAAATATTCGTCTGAGACCCCATAAAGTATATATATTCTTGATCGTCGTGAAATTTTATGTCGATCTAGTCATGTCCGTCCGTCTGTCCGTCCGTCCGTCCGTCCGTCTGTCTGTCGAAAGCACGCTAACTTCCGAAGGAGTAAAGCTAGCCGCTTGAAATTTTGCACAAATACTTCTTATTAGTGTAGGTCGGTTGGTATTGTAAATGGGCCATATCGGTCCATGTTTTGATATAGCTGCCATATAAACCGATCTTGGGTCTTGACTTCTTGAGCCTCTAGAGTGCGCATTTCTTATCCGATTGGGATGAAATTTTGCACGACGTGTTTTGTTATGATATCCAACAACTGTGCCAAGTATGGTTCAAATCGGTTCATAACCTGATATAGCTGCCATATAAACCGATCTTGGGTCTTGACTTCTTGAGCCTCTAGAAGGCACAATTCTTATCCGATTGGAATGACATTTTGCACGACGTGTTTCGTTATTATATCCAACAACTGTGCCAAGTATGGTTCAAATCGGTCCATAACCTGATATAGCTGCCATATAAACCGATCTGGGGTCTTGACTTCTTGAGCCTCTTGAATGCGCAATTCTTATCCGATTGGAATGAAATTTTGCACGACGTGTTTCGTTATGATATCCAACAACTGTGCCAAGTGTGGTTCAAATCGGTCCATAACCTTATATAGCTGTCATATAAACCGATCTTGGGTCTTGACTTCTTGAGCCTCTAGAGGGCACAATTCCTATCCGATTTGAATGAATTTTGGCACGTAGTATTTTGTTATGATATCCAACAACTGTGCCAAATATGGTTCAAATCGGTTCATAACCTGATATAGCTGTCATATAAACAGATCTGGGGACTTGACTTCTTGAGCTTCTAGAGGGCGCAATTCCTATCCGATTTGGCTGAAATTTCGCAAGACGTTTTTTATTGTTACTTTCAACAACTATGTCAAATAAAATACAAGTCGGTTCATAACCTGATATAGCTGCCATATAAACCGATCTGGGATCTTGACTTCTTGAGCCTCTAGAGGTCGCAATTATTATCCGATTTGCCTGAAATTTTGTACGACGGATTCTTTCATGACCATCAACATACGTGTTTATTATGGTCTGATTCAGTCCATAGCCCGATACAGCTCCCATATAAATCGATCTCTCTATTTTACTTTTTGAGCTCACAAAGAGCGCAATTCTTATTCGAATTGGCTGACATTTTACACAGGTCTCCAACATATAATTTAATTGTGGTCCAAACCGGACCATATCTTGATATCGCTCTAAAGCAGAGCAAATCTTTTCTTATATCCTGTTTTGCCTAAGAAGAGATGCCGGGAAAATAACTCGACAAATGCGATCCATGGTGGAGGGTATATAAGATTCGGCCCGGCCGAACTTAGCACGCTTTTACTTGTTTAAATTTCCCACAGATTTCCCCATAGATAAAAATTTATTTAGTAGAGTGCGAATATCCAAGTTTGTGCTTAACTGTTAGAGGGGAAGGATCAACGAACGTACACAGAATCAGAGCTATTGGAGAGTAGGTTACATAACCGAGGTGACATTTTTCTACGTTTAGAAAGCGAAAGCGCAGTGGAGCGGGTTTGATTGAAAATTTAGCTCAAAGATAAGAAGCCAAGTGGCGTGCCGATAAGCATAAAGGGAAAATAGCTGTTTTCAATGACTTGGCGAACGAATCGAGTGAAAACAAGTAAAAGCGTGAAAAGTTCGGCCGGGCCGAATCTTACATATCCATGGTAGAGGGCATGGATCTTATTTGCCATTTTTTTGCCCGATATTTCTTTATAGGCAAACAAAGGATAATGGATAAAAATTGGAAAGGTATTGGAGCTATTTCAAGTTATCAACCGATTCAGACCATGTAACCAAACATGGTCTGAATCGGTTGATAACTTGAAATAGCTCCAGTACCTTTCCAATTTTTATCCATTATCCTTTGTTTGCCTATAAAGAAATATCGGGCAAAAAAATGGCATAACCAAATGCTGTTTGAGTAAAAGTAATGGTGCAAAATGTCTGCCAAAATGACTGGCTCAAGAATTAAAATCGGGAGATCGGTTGATATGGGAGCTATATTAGGTTAAGGCCCCTTCAGACCATATTTGACACGTATGTGGAAGGTCGTAGGAGAAGTCGTTAAAATAATGTTTAGCCAAATCGCATAAGAATTGTGCCCTCTAGAGGCTCAAAGAGTCAAATAAGGAGATCGGTATATATGGGAGCTATATAAAGATTTAAACCGGTTTGAACCATACTTAGCACAGATGTTGAAAGTCATAACAAAATATCTTATACAACATTTGAGACAAATCGGATAAGAATTGCGGCGTTTAGGGGCTCAAGAGATCAAGATCCAAGATCGGCTTATATGGCAGCTATATCAAAACATAGACCAATATGACCCATTTACAATCCCAACTGACCTACACTAATAGGAAGTATCTGTGCAAAATTTCATGCGCTTTCCCTTCGAAAGTTAGCGTGCTTTCGACGGATGGACGGACCGACATAGCTAAAGCGACTTAGAATGTCAAGACGATCAAAATATACATATATATTTTGTTGGGTCTCAGATGAATATTTCGATGTTTTATAAACGGAATGACGAAATTAGTTTATGATAGAGGGTACAAAAAGAAAAAACTAATTTAGTGGTCTAGGCCGTAAGTTTTTGTACTGAATTCTTCAATGGATAATGATTATTGTCGCAACTATTATTGAACGAATATCCAGTGCTCAAAATTTTTTCTGATATTTTTGGCATGGGTAAGCCGAATTTGCTTACCCATGCGCAACTGTGACATTAGATAGGCCGACAAAACTGGAAATTCGATTCAATTCAAAAATAGACAAAATGATGACAATGTGAAGGGAATCAGCAGTGAACATCACCAACAACAAATTTAGCGCCATCTATTGGGATATAGAAATTATTTGAATAGCCAACCAAACCCGAAAAAAGAAAAAGAGAGCGAGAGGTACAGGAGAGTGTGTTCAAAGTTGATCATATGCTTTTCACTACTGGATATAGCTTCCATATAGACCGATCTATCGATTTAAGATCTTAGGCCCATAAAAGGGGCATTTATTGTCCGATGTCGCAGAAATTTGGGACAGTGAGTTAAGTTAAGCCCCTCGATATATTTCTGCAATTTGGCCTAGATCGATCTTAAGGTTTTGGGCCCATAAAAGGCGCATTTAATGTCCGATGTCACCGAAATTTGGGACACTGAGTTGTGTTAGGGCCTTCGACATCTTTCTGCAATTTGGCCCAGATCGGTTCAGAGTCGGATATAGCTGCCATATAGACCTATCTCTCGATTTAAAGTCTTGGCCCCATAAAATGCGCATTTTTATTCCGATTTCATTGAAATTTGACACAGTGACTTGTGTTCGGCTTTTCGACATCCGTATCGTATATGGTTCAGATCGGTTTATTTATAGATATAGCCATTTCAAAGACCAATATTTTGTTATACACAATTGAACAATGACTTGTACTTATTAGTATTTGGTCCAAATCGGAACATATTTCGATATAGCTGCTATGGGGCATAAGGTATATATTTTTCACAGGACTTTGAAGAAAGGTGGTTAACATATATACCCTAGGTAGTGGGTATCCAAAGTTCGGCCCGGCCGAACTTAACTTTTTACATGTTTTTTTTCGATTTTTTCCCACTGTTGTTCCACCGGTGTATGGCGGTCCTATATCCAATCGGCCTTTTAAGTTCAAGCGGGCCCCGACTTTTGCGTTGTACAAAATTTTGGAAAGATTTTGGAATAAATGCGCTTGCAGTGGCTCTTGGAATAATAATCGGGCAATATATGTAGGAGATTGGTCAATAAATGCTCTTGCAATGACTCTAGGTGTGAAAATTGAGCAATATATGTATGTGAGCTCTCATATCTAAATCTAAAATATATATATAAATATATATAAATCAATTTATGTGTGGTTCTTAACAACTTCTACATTATTATTCATCTTTGCTAAATAACCATTTATTTTATTTTCTCAGTGTATCTCATTTTGTTTATTTATACCTTCGTTTTAAGCAAGATATCCTTTGGTTATCTCCTGGGCTTAACTTATTGTAGTCATTTGTCCATGGGACATTGGTTTTTTACACCTTTCAGTTTTGGACTTCTGTCTGACACACCAATGTTACTTAGTACTCTTAAGATTAAATGGCCCTACTACTATGTCCTGGTGCTGCTGTAGAAGTTGATGTTTCCTATGCCATGGCCATTGTTTTATTAGTCCACCATGTTGCCCACTTTAACATTTACGCACAACATCTTCTCTTAATACCTGAGTATGAAAGGTTTAGTTGTCAAAGTTAATGTAATTTTGTATAATTTTTTATGGTTTGCCATTGTGCTTGTTTTTGTGGCGTTTTTTTTTTGAATTGTGTCCAAATAATGTTTAAGCTTGAATAATCATATAAATCGATAAGACTAGAGTTGTAAGGAATAGATGAGAAATGAGAAGAAAGTTTTGGATTTTGTTGTTAGTGGAGTTTAGGGCAATCTTAAGGAAGTAAGTTTAAGATGGTTTTATGGCAAGAGTTGTATTGAGGTTGATGTACGACTTAATAATGGGAAGTTCCACTAAAAGCAACTTTAAAAGCTCTTTCTTCTCTTATATCAATTAGTGCTATCTGATTCAAGTTTAAGCTCATTGATAGGGGACTTCCTTTTTATACCCAACACCATATTATGTGGGTATACTAACCTATTCATTTCGTTTGTAACACCTCGAAATACTGATATGAGACAGTACAAATCGCATATATTCTTCATCGACTTGATGATCTGAGTCGATCTAGCTATGTCCGTCCGTCCGTCCAACTGTGGAAATCACGGTAGCGGTCGAACCAATACCCATATCCGCTTGAAATTCTGCAAAGAGACTTCTTATTGATTTAGGTCATTGAGGATTGCAAATGGGCGATATCGGTTCAGATTTAGATATAGCTCTCATATAAACCGATCTCCCGATTTGACTTTTTGAGTCCTTAAAAGCCGCAATTTTCCACGAAGTGATTCTTTACGACTTCCAACAACTGTGAAAAGTACGGTCTTAATCGGTCTATAACCTGATATATCTGATATATCCCCCTATACTATGGTCGTGGGAATAAAAGCAGCAAATAAGGGAAAAGCAACAAATTTCTGATCCAGATAGAAAAAAATTTAAGAAAAACAAGTAAAAGCGTGCTAAGTTCGGCCGGGCCGAACTTTGGATACCCACCACCTCGGATATATATGTGAACCACCTTTCCTCAAAATCCGGTGCAAAATTCATACCTTATGCCCCATAGCAGCTATGTTCCGATTTGGACCAGATACTAATAAGTAAAAGTTATTGTTCAATTGTATATAACAAAATATTGGTCTTTTTAGTAGTTATATCTAAAAATTAACCGATCTGAACTATATACCACACGGATGTCGAAAAGCATAACATAAGTCAGGGTGTCAAATTTCAGTGCAATCGGATTAAAAATGCGCCTTTTATGGGGCCAAGACTTTAAATCGAGAGATCGGTTTATATGGCAGCTATATGCAAATCTTGATCGATGTAGACCAAATATGTGGAGGGGCTTAACTTAACTCTTTGTCCCAAATTTCCGCAACATCGGACAATAAATGCGCTTTTTATGGCCCCAAAACCTAAACCGAGAGATCGGTCTATATGGCAGCTATATCCAAATCTGGACCGATCTAAACCAAATTGACGGAGGATGTTGAAGGGCCTAATACAACTCACTGTCCCAAATTTTCGCAAAATCGGATAATAAATGTGGCTTTTATGGGCCTAAGACCCTGAATTGGAGAATCGGTCTATATGGCAGCTATATCCAAATCTGAACCGATCTGAGCCATATTGACGGAGGATGTCGAAGGGCCTAACACAACTCACTGTCCCAAATTTCAGCAAAATCGGATAATAAATGTGGCTTTTATGGGCCTAAGACCCTAAATCGGAGGATCGGTCTATATGGCAGCTATATCCAAATCTGGACCGATCTGAGCCAAATTGACGAAGGATGTCGATGGGCCTAACACAACTCACTGCTCCAAATTTCAGCTAAATCGGATAACGAATGTGGCTTTTATGGGCCTAAGACCCTAAATCGGAGGATCGGTCTATATGGGAGCTATATCCAAATCCCAAACGATCTGAGCCATATTGACGGAAGATGTCGAAGGGTCTAAGACAACCACTGTCCCAAATTTCAGCAAAATCGGATAATAAATGTGGCTTTTATTTGCCTAAGACCCTAAATTGGAGAATCGGTCTTTATGGCAGCTACATCCAAATCTGAACCGTTCTGGGCCATATTGACGGACGATGTCGAAGGGCCTAACACAACTCACTGTCCCAAATTTCAGCAAAATCGGATAATAAATGTAGCTTTTATGGGTCTATGACCCTAAATCGTAGGATCGGTCTATATGGCAGCAATATCCAAATCTGAACCGATCTGAGACCCTAAATTGGAGAATCGGTCTATATGGCAGCTACATCCAAATCTGAACCGTTCTGGGCCATATTGACGGACGATGTCGAAGGGCCTAACACAACTCACTGTCCCAAATTTCAGCAAAATTGGATAATAAATGTAGCTTTTATGGGTCTATGACCCTAAATCGTAGGATCGGTCTATATGGCAGCAATATCCAAATCTGAACCGATCTGAGCCGTATTGACGGAGGACGTCGAAGGGCCTAAGACAACTCACTGTCCCCAATTTCAGCAAAATCGGATAATAAATGTAGCTTTTATGGGCCTATGACCCTAAATCGGAGGGTCCGTCTATATGGCAGCTATATCCAAATCTGAACCGATCTGGGCCAAATTGACGAAGGATGTTGAAGGGCCTAACACAACTCACTGTCCCAAATTTCAGCATAATCGGATAATAAATGCGGTTTTTATTGGCCTAAGTCCCTAAATCGGCGGATCGGTCTATATGGGGGCTATATCAAGATATAGTCCGATATAGCCCATCTTCGAACTTAACCTGCTTATGAACAAAAAAAAGAACCTGTGCAAAATTTCAGCTCAATATCTCTATTTTTGAAGACTGTAGCGTGATTTCAACAGACAGACGGACAGACGGACAGACGGACGGACATGTCTAGATCGTCTTAGATTTTTACGCTGATCAAGAATATATATACTTTATAGGGTCGGAAATGGATATTTCGATGTGTTGCAAACGGAATGACAAAATGAATATACCCCGATCCGATATAGCCCATCTTCGAACTTAACCTGCTTATGGACAAACAAGTAAAAAGGCGTTAAGTTCGGCCGGCCCGAACTTTAGAAACCCACCACCTCGGATATATATGTGAACCACCTTTCCTCAAAATCCGGTGCAAAATTCATACTTTATGCCCCATAACAGCTATGTTCCGATGTGGACCAGATACTAATAAGTAAAAGTTATTGTTAAATTGTATATAGCAAAATATTGGTGTTTTTAGTAGTTATATCTAAAAATAAACCGATCTGAACTATACACCACGCGGATGTCGAAAAGCATAACATAAGTCAGTGTGTCAAAGTTCAGTGCAATCGGATTAAAAATGTGCCTGTTATGGGGCCAAGACTTTAAATCGAGAGATCGGTTTATATGGCAGCTATATGCAAATCTTGATCGATCTAGACCAAATTGCAGAAATATGTGGAGGGGCTTAACTTAACTCTTTGTTCCAAATTTCGGCAACATCGGACAATAAATGCGCTTTTTATGGCCCCAAAACCTAAAACCGAGAGATCGGTCTATATGACAGCTATATCCAAATCTGGACCGATCTGAGCCAAATGGACGGAGGATGTTGAAGGGCCTAGCACAACTTACTGTCCCAAATTTCAGCAAAATCGGACAATAAATGCGCTTTTTATGGCCCCAAAACCTAAAACCGAGAGATCGGTCTATATGACAGCTATATCCAAATCTGGACCGATCTGAGCCAAATGGACGGAGGATGTTGAAGGGCCTAGCACAACTTACTGTCCCAAATTTCAGCAAAATCGGATAATAAATGTAGCCTTTATGGGCCTATGACCCTAAATCGGCGGATCGGTCTATATGTGGGCTATATCAAGATATAGTCCGATATAGCCCATCTTCGAACTTAACCTGCTTATAGACAAAAAAAGAACCTGTGCAAAATTTCAGCTCAATATCTCTATTTTTGAAGACTGTAGCGTGATTTCAACAGACAGACGGACAGACGGACGGACATGTCTAGATCGTCTTAGATTTTTACGCTGATCAAGAATATATATACTTTATAGGGTCGGAAATGGATATTTCGATGTGTTGCAAACGGAATGACAAAATGAATATACCCCCATCCTTCGGTGGTGGGTATAAAAAGAATCTATGCAAAATTTGAGTTGGATATCTCTATTTTAAAATCATTAAATCTATTTTTGAATCATTAAAACACGCTACAGTGATTACAACATATAGACATGGCTAGATCGTTTTAGATTTTTACGCTGATCAAGAATATATATACTTTATAGGGTCGGTGTGTTGCAAACGGAATGACAAAATGAATATACCCCCATCCTTCGGGGTATATTCGCCTCTCAAAAAGTCAATTGTTACGTGTGCTGTGTGGCATGTGGCACTGTCTTGTTGAAACCACATGTCATGCAAGTCAAGCTCTTGCATTTTGGGCAAAAAAAAAACCTTAGATATCATCTCACCATAGTGTTCACGATTCACAATTACGTTACGCTTTGCAGTATGCTGGATGCATTGGTAGCTCTGGCAATGCATCTGGCTGATCTTCACTCCAAAATCGACAATTCGAATCTTATATACCCTCCACCATGGATCGGATTTGACGAGTTCTATGCGCGGTATCTCTTTTTAGGCAAACAAAGAATATCGAATATGAACTGTTATGCTATTGGAGCTATGTCAATTATAGTCCGATTCGGACGATAAATGAATGCTGAACATTGTAGAAGTCATTGTGTTATATTTCAGTTCATTCGGATAAGAATTACGCCTTGTAGGGGCTCAAGAAGCAAAATCGGGAGATAGGTTTATATGGGAGCTGTATCAAGCTATTGATCGATTCAGACCATATTAGACACGTATATTGAAGGTCATTAGAGAAGCCGTTGTACAAAATTTCAGTCAAATCGGATGAGAATTGCGCCATCTAGATGCTCAAGGAGTCAAGACCCAAGATCGGTTTAAATGGCAGCAATATCAGGTTATGTTTCGATTTGCGTCATACTTCGCACAGTTATTGGAAGACACAGCAAAACACCTCATGCAAAATTTCAGTCAAATCGGATGAGAATTGCGCGATCTATTGGATCAAGAAGTCAAAATCCCAGATCGGTTTATATGACAGCTATATCAGATTATGAAACGATTTGAATCGTACTTAACACAGTTGTTGGAAGTGATATCAAAACACTACATGCAAAATTTCAGTCAAATCGGATGAGAATTGCGCCATCTAGATGCTCAATAAGTCAAGACCCAAGATCGGTTTATATGGCAGCTATATCAAAACATAGACCGATTTGGCCCATTTACAATACCAACTGACCTACACTAATAAGAAGTATTTGTGCAAAATTTCAAGCGGCTAGCTTTACTCCTTCGGAAGTTAGCGTGCTTTCGACAGACAGACGGACGGACGGCTCGATGGCTACCGCAATACCTAAAGAGTTTGGTTGAAATCGGTTTAGATTTAGATATAGCCCATATATATGTTCCACCGACTTTGAATAATTTACAATAATTCCGACATTTAACAACCAATTGTCACGAAAAGTGGCACATATAATAATCTTATGATAAAGAGCCGTAGTTATTACAATTTTGTACACATTTTCTCGAAATCAGATACGGATTATTTTATAACCCATTTGAAAACCTCCACCGAATTATATCAAACTCAATTCAGAACAAGTAAAAGCATGCTAAGTTAGACCTAATCTTGGGAACCCACCACTACGGATTCTGGCAAAAATTTATACAAATAAATGTAGTTAGAGGACATAATTTTAATTTACTTGCCAAGACCGTACTTGGCGCAGTTGTTGAAAGTCACAACAAAACACTACATTCTGAATTTTAGCCAAATCGGAACCGATATGGCCCAGATTAAGATATAGCTCCCATTTGTGCAAAATTTCAAGCGTCTAGCTTTACGCGTTCGACCGCTATCGTGATTTCGACAGACGGACGGACGGACATGGCTGGATCGGCTCAGAATGTCGAGACGATGAAGAATATATATACTTTATGGGTTCCTAGACGAGTATTTCGAGGTGTTACAGATGTGGTGGTGGGTATAATTAGATATAGCTACCAATTTCCACCTAAGGAATAGGTTCATATCTTGTTGAAGCCCCCATAAAGACCGATTCGCCGATATAAGGTCTTGGGCCCATAAAAGCCACATTTATTATCTGATTTTACTGAAAATTGAAACAGTGACATCCACTCGACATCCTTCTTCAATTTGGCCCCGACCGATATCTCGATTAAAGATCTTGGGCCCATAAAAGGCGAATTTATTATCCGCTTTTGCCTAAATTTGAGACAGCGAATTGTGTAAAGCCCTACGCCATCCTGCTTCAATTTGTTTTTTTTAGGTTTTGGTCCAATAAAATGCACATTTATAATTTCGATTTCGCTGATATTTGACACAGTGGTTTATGTTAGGCTTTTCGATATCCGTGTCGTATATGGTTCAGATCGGTCTATATTTGGATATGGCTACAAAAAGACCAATATTTTGATCTATAAAATTGAACAATGATCACTCAATATCCGTGCCGATTTTGGTCCAAATCGGATCATATTTCAATATCGGTTCATAACGTGATATAGCTGCCATATAAACCGATCTGGGGTCTTGACTTCTTGAGCCTCTAGAGTGCGCAATTCTTATTCGATTGGAATGAAATTTTGCACGACGTGTTTTGTTATGATATCCAATAAATGTGCTTAGTATGGTTCAAATCGGTCCATAACCTGATATAGCTGCCATATAAACCGATCTTGGGTCTTGACTTCTTGAGCCTCTAGTGGGCGCAATTCGTATCCGATTGGAATGAAATTTTGCACGACGTGTTTTGTTGTGATATCGAATAAATGTGCTTAGTATGGTTCAAATCGGTCCATAAAATGATATAAAGCTGCCATATAAACCGACCTTGGGTCTTGACTTCTTGAGCCTCTAGAGTGCGCAATTCTTATCCGACTTGAATGAATTTTTGCACGACGTGTTTTGTTATAATATCCAACAACTGTGCCAAGTATGGTTCAAATCGATCTATGTTTTGATATAGCTGCCATATAAACCGACCTTGGGTCTTGACTTCTTGAGCCTCTAGAGTGCGCAATTCTTATCCGATTGGAATGAAATTTTGCACGACGTGTTTTGTTATGATATCCAACAACTGTGCCAAGTATAGTTCAAATCGGTTCATAACCTGATATAGCTGCCATATCAACCGATCTTGGGTCTTAACTTCTTCAGACTCTGGAGTGCTCAATTCTTATCCGATTGGAATGAAATTTTGCACGACGTGTTTTGTTATGATATCCAATAAATGTGCCAAGTATGGTTTTAATCGGTCCCTATGCTGATATAGCTGACATATAAACCGATCTGGGATCTTGACTTCTTGAGCCTCTAGAGGTCGCAATTATTATCCGATTTGCCTGAAATTATGTACTACGGATCCTCTCATGACCATCAACATACGTGTTTATTATGATCTGAATCGGTCTATAGCCCGATACAGCTCCCATATAAATCGATCTCTCTATTTTACTTCTTGAGCCCCCAAAGGGCGCAATTCTAATTCGAATTGGCTGACATTTTACACAGGTCTCCAATATGTAATAATATAATAATTGCAGAGCAAATCTTTTCTTATATCTTTTTTTGCCTAAGAAGAGATGCCGGGAGAAGAACTCGACAAATGCGATCCATGGTGGAGGGTATGTAAGATTCGGCCCGGCCGAACTTAGCACGCTTTTACTTGTTTTCTATTTTCTGTTCGTACCTCCATTTTAAACTAAATAGTGAAAACCCCTTACTTTGTGGAAAGAATATTTAAACACCAATACCCTGTATTTCAATATAAAAAGTCAATCCAAAGTATTCAAAGTATAATTAAAATAAACTTTTCCACCTATTGATTTTCTTTTATCTTTCAACACATTTGTTGCATATTTCTATTATGATAATAAAATTCCCCCCTTTATAAGCCTTTACATGTTGTTAATTTTTCTTCCAAATGAAAAACATTTGCTCTCTTATCTGCGGGAAAATCTACATTAAAACTTTTTGAATAACAGTGAAAAAGTTTTATGCTCAAAACAGTCTTTCCGAAAAACGCGTTCCACACAAAAGATTTGGGCATGGGAAGCGTTTTACAAATTTTCTTTTGCTGTCTAATCCTTAATTGAAAATAAACACCATATTTTGGGGGGTAATTCAAAGAAAACATGTTGCGGAAAAACTTATCAACATCATCATACGTTCAATTTACACATTCATTTGCCTTTAAAAAGGACATACAAATGGATTCACATACTCCCATACACACACAAGGGCAAACACTCACCTAAAAACACTCGCTGGAGTATATAAAGACATGTCTACGGCTCAGTTGGATGTCTGTAGTTTTGTCTGTCCCTATGCATCTTTTGGCACATCATTATAAAAGGATTCAAAGCAAAGGCAAAGGCAACAACAGCAACAAAAACAACAACAAACAAACACAAGCAACATCAATGACAACCAAAAATTTTTGGCAAATACTGAAATTTCTACAAAAATTGAAAATTGAAACGGAAGTTAAGCGAAGACAACTAATTTTTGAATTATTTATGTATAAGTTAAAAATGTTCGTAATCAAGATTTATAACAAAACTACAATATATTGTTATTAGGGGAATGTATGGAGGTATGATGGCATGGAGACAGTGCTAATGTCAACTTTCTATTCATGGCTTCAGTTTATTTTGTGTGGAAGTGTAAACTAAGAACCTGTAAAGGATAACATGTGCTGGGTTTTGTATTTTTCGACACAATAAAATGAAGGGGAAAATAATAAAACCCTCTTTGCCAAGTGATTAATAGTAGCGGAACATTTTAAAGTTAAATAAATTCTATGACTCTCTGAAAATAGTGAAGGGATAAATTATTCCTTTAACTTAATGGAAGGGTAAAGCCTAATCATTCATGGATAGGGAACAAAATTACCCCATTCCACTTATGTATTAGCAGGTATAATAACTTGGTACATTTGTTTGCATAGGCAGAAAAAAATAGCTAGATTAACTGTTAACAAGTAAAAGCGTGCTAAGTTCGGCCAGGCCGAATCTTATATACCCCCCACCATGGATCGCATTTGTCGAGTTATTTTCCCGGCATCTCTTCTTAGGCAAAAAAAGATATAAGAAAAGATTTACTCTGCTATTAGAGCGATATCAAGATATGGTCCGGCATGGACCACAATTAAATTATATGTTGGAGACCTGTGAAAAATGTAAGCTAATTCGAATAAAAATTGCGCCCTTTGGGGGCTCAAGAAGAAAAATAGAGAGATCGATTTATATGGGAGCTGCATCGGGCTATAGACCGATTCAGACCATAATAAAAACGTATGTTGATGGTCATGAGAGGATCCGTCGCACAAAATTTCAGGCAAATCGGATAATAATTGCCACCTCTAGAGGCTCAAGAAGTCAAGATCTCAGATCGGTTTATATGGCAGCTATATCAGGTTATGAACCGATTTGAACCTTTTTTGACACAGTTGTTCAAAGAAAATGTCATTGCAATCGGATAGGAATCGCGCCCTCTAGAAGCTCGAGAAGTCAAGACCCAGATCGGTTTATATGACAGCTATATCAGGTTATGAACTGATTTGAACCATGCTTAGCATAGTTGTTGGATATCATAACAAAACACATCGTGCAAAAATTCATTCAAATCGGATAAAAATTGCGCCCTCTAGAGGCTCAAGAAGTCAAGACCCAAGATCGGTTTATATGACAGCTACATCAGGTTATGGACCAATTTGAACCATACTTGGCACAGTTGTTGGATATCATAACAAAACACGTCGTGCAAAATTTCATTCCAATCGGATAAGAATTGTGCACTCTAGAGGCTCAAGAAGTCAAGATCCCAGATCGGTTTATATGACAACTATATCAGGTTATGAACCGATTTAAACCTTATATGACACAGTTGTTGAAAGTAAGAATAAAATACGTGATGCAAAATTTCAGCCAAATCCGATAGGAATTGCGCCCTCTAGAAGCTCAAGAAGTCAAATCCCCAGATCTGCTTATATGACAGCTATATGAGGTTATGGACCGATTTGAACCATACGTGGCACAGTTGTTGGGTATCATAACAAACCACGTCGTGCCAAAATTAATTCCAATCGGATAAGAATTGCGCCCTCTAGAGGCTCAAGAAGTTAAGACCCAAGATCGGTTTATGTGGCAGCTATATCAGGTTATGAACCGATTTGAACCATACTCGGCACAGTTGTTGGATATCATAACAAAAAACGTCGTGCAAAATTTCATTTGAATCGGATAAGAATTGCGCACTCTAGAGGCTCAAGAAGTCAAGACCCAAGATCGGTTTATATGGCAGCTATATCATGCAAAATTTCATTTGAATCGGATAAGAATTGCGCACTCTAGAGGCTCAAGAAGTCAAGTCCCAAGATCGGTTTATATGGCAGCTATATCAGGTTATAGACCGATTTGAACCATACGTGGCACAGTTGTTGGGTATCATAACAAAACACGTCGTGCAAAATTCCATTCCAATCGGATAAGAATTGCGCACTCTAGAGGCTCAAGAAGTTAAGACCCAAGATCGGTTTATATGGCAGCTATATCAGGTTATGAACTGATTTGAACCATACTCGGCACAGTTGTTGGATATCATAACAAAACACGTCGTGCAAAATTTCATTCCAATCGGATAAGAATTGCGCACTCTAGAGGCTCAAGAAGTCAAGACCCAAGATCGGTTTATATGGCAGCTATATCAAAACATGGACCGGATCCTGCCCGTTTGCAATACCAACCGACCTACACTAATAAGAAGTATTTGTGCAAAATTTCAAGCGGCTAGCTTTACTCCTTCGGAAGTTAGCGTGCTTTCAACATACAGACGGACGGACGGACGGACGGACAGACGGTCGGACATGGCTAGATCGACATAAAATTTCACGACGATCAAGAATATATATACTTTATGGGGTCTCAGACGAATATTTCGAGTAGTTACAAACAGAATGGCGAAATTAGTATAACCCCCATCTTTTGGTGGAGGGTATAAAAATGGGAATGGGCTTGGAATATCTTTCTATTTAAATAAGCTATGCATGTCATTTTCTCTCATAAGCTTCTCTCCTTGGCTACAATCGACTCAAAAAAAAAAAAAAACAACAACAACAAAATCCCAAGAACATTCCATTAAGGAACAGTAAGCAAACTTCTCACATCTCAACGATTGCTGTCCGATTTAATTTTGAGCTCAATGATAAGGGACCGCATTTTTATAGCCAAGTGCAAACGGCTTGCCGCAGGGCAATACCTCTGAGGGGAGAAGTTTTTACACGGCTGCTCATCTCATATATGTCGCCAGCATTAGGAGAGGTTGGCCACCGCTGAAAATGTTGCTAGTGTTCTCGCCACTAAATCTCTGGGTCACGGCACCCTTTTAGGGATTCAGTACCACTCCGAGCCTTTTCTTTACCAGTGAAAGAACATAAAAAGACGAAGGGGTGGTAAGAAGTACAGATGTGCATGTAAACAGATAGATGTCAGGTGGTGAACAAAGGTACAGAATGAGAGGTCAGCGGACAAAAGGAGACGTCTCCTAAGAGGAGCCCCTTAACAGAGTCCCCTAAGAGGAGGCACTTTTAAGAGGAGAGCCCTAGGAGGAATCACCAAGAAGGAGACTTCAAAGAAACTCCAAAGAGCAGACACTTTAGCGGGAGACACTAGAGAGTAAACCCCTAAGAGGAGATCCCCCAAGAAGAATCCTTAAGGATGCGACCTTAAAGGATACATGAAAGAGAAGACTCTAAGAGAAGACCTATAAGAGAAGAAGCAAATTTTGCCGAAAACAAAAAGCTTTTAAGTGGGTGCCTAACCCACGCCCCAGAGGTCTTTTTTCGATTATGATCCTGAGATGGGTTTTCTAAAGGGAAAAGAGGAGATTCCTGAGAGAAGACTTCTAAGAGGAGTTCACTAAGAGAAACCATCTAAGAGGAGATATCTACGTGGAACCTCTTTGAGCAGACGTTTAAGAGGAGACCTCTATGTGGAGACCTCTAAAAGGAGACCTCTATGATGATACCTCTCAGCGGACACCTCTAAAGAGGATACTTCTTAGAGGACACCTATTAGGGGAGACCCCCAACAGGAAACCTCTTAGAGCGGACCTTTAAGTGGAGGACTCTAAGAGGAAACGTCTACGAAGAGGCCTCTTAGAGGAGAACTCTATGACGACACCTCTACGAGAATTCCTCTAAAAGGATACCTCTAAGAGGACACCTCTTAAATGAGAAATCTTAAAGGAGACCTCTAAGAGGAAACCTCTAATAGGAGTCCTCTAAGCGGATACCTATAAGAGAATACCTCTAAGAGGACACCTCTTAAAGGGGAACTCTAAAAGGAGACCTCTAAGAGGATACCTCTACGAGGATACCTCTATGAGGATACGTCTAAGAGGATACCTCTAAGAGGATACCTCTAAGAGGATACCTCTTAGAGGATATTTCTAAGAGGATACCTCTAAGAGGATACCTCTAAGAGGATACCTCTAAGAGGATACCTCTAAGAGGATATCTCTAAGAGGATACCTCTAAGAGGATACCTCTAAGAGGAAACCTCTAAGCGGAGACCTATTAGATGAGACCTCTAAGAGGAAACCTCTAAGCGGAGACCTATTAGATGAGACCTCTAAGAGGAGGCCTCTAAGAGGACACCTCTAAGAGGAAATCTCTAAAAGAGACCTCTAAGAGGAAACCTCTAAAAGAGGCCTCTAAGAGGAAACCTTTAAGAGGAGACTTGGAAGACCCTCAAAGAAAACGGGTTGCAGGATACCCCAAAATTGAGCTTCCTAAGGGAACACCCTTGAGGGGAGTCTCTTAATAGGAAACCTTTAAAGAAGACCCTTAAGAGGACACCGTTAAAAAAACATCCCAAAAAGGATACCAATAAGAACACTTTTACCCGGCAGATTCAACGGCATCGCTTTTCACACTGCCTGTAGTTAAGAAATCTCCGATCCTGTAATCCCGATGAAGGTCAGTCTCTGGATTTTCTCTAACAAGCTTTCCTATGTATAGCCTTTCAAGACAGAAGAGATTTTATACCTTCGTAAAGTGTTCTATTTATCAGCCGTCTATTACGTTACAATCTCCAAGGAAGCTTTTATAATTCTCCTGCAGTACATTGTATTATTGGTCCCATAGTTAGCTTATTAATCTCCTTTATTATCTCCTTTTCTGTGGATCATGGTTAAATTTCATAGCACATAGCTTATGGCCCGTTAAGTCGCAGTAACCGTTCATCGCTATTAAAGTAAACATCTCACAATGCCAAGGGCTTTCTGCCTGCCTAACATGCAGATCAACACATCAAATAACAGCTTAAAATCCAATGTCATCTAAACAATTTTTTTTTTATATAAACAATGGCGTATTTTCTCCTACTTCGAATCTGTTTATTTAACACTTTTTGTTGGTATTTGCCTTGGCATAACAAAATGCCACCACAATATATGTAAGGATGAACTTAATGCCATGAAGTTACTGTCATTCTGGAGTATGTAGCCCAGACTCGGACAAAAGCCAACACAAAGCTTCTTTTCTCACTCCTCAATGGAAGGACAAAGAAGTGTCTATTGTTGTGCACTTGCATACCAAACGAAAAAAAAAAAATCTGTACATTAAGCAATGACATGAACAGTGTTGCCAATAAGAGAAATATTTAAAAACAAGTAAAAGCGTGCTAAGTTCGGCCGGGACGAATCTTATATACCCTCCACCATGGATCGCATTTGTCGAGTTCTTTTCCCGGCATCTCCTCTTAGGCAAAACAGGATATTAGCAACGAGCGATATCTGCTATTAGAGCGATATCAAGATATGGTCCGGTTTGGACCACAATTAAATTATATTTTGGAGACCTGTGTAATATGTCAGCCAATTCGATTAAAAATTGCGCCCTTTGGCGGCTCAAGAAGTAAAATAGAGAGATCGATTTATATGGGAGCTCTATCGGGCTATAAACCGATTCAGACCATAATAAACACGTATGTTGATGGTCATGAGAGGATCCGTCGTACAAAATTAAGGCAAATCGGGTAACAATTGCGCCCTCTAGAGGCTCAAGAAGTCAAGACCCAAGATCGGTTTATATGGCAGCTATATCAGGTTATGAACCGATTTGAACCATACTTGGCACAGTTGTTGGATATCATAACAAAACATGTCGTGCAAAATTTCATTCTAATCGGATAAGAATTGCGCACTCTAGAGGTTCAAGAAGTCAAGACCCAAGATCGGTTTATATGGCAGCTACATCAAAACATGAACCGATATGGCCCATATACAATACCAACCGACCTACACTAATAAGAAGTATTTGAGCAAAATTTCAAGCGGCTAGCTTTACTCCTTCGAAAATTAGCGTGCTTTCGACAGACAGACGGACGGACGGACGGACGGACATGGCTAGATCGACATAAAATGTCACGACGATCAAGAATATATATACTTTATGGGGTCTCAGACGAATATTTCGAGTAGTTACAAACAGAATGACGAAATTAGTATACCCCCCATCCTATGGTGGAGGGTATAAAAATAAAATATATACATAAAATAAATAAGGCCGAACTCTGGATACCCACAACCTCGGGTATATACATAAACCACATTTATTCAAAACCGGTAAAAAATGTGTACCTTATGCCTCATAGCAGCTATATCGAAATATATTCCGATTTGGACCAAATACTAATAAGTACAAGTCATTGCTCAAATGTGCATAACAAAATATTGATCTTTTTAGTAGCAATATCTAAAAAACCGATCTGAACCATACACTAACACAACTCACTGCCCCAAATTTCGGGGAAATCGGACAATAAATGCCCCTTTTATGGCCCCAAAACCTTAAATCGAGAGATCGGTCTATGTTGCAGCTATGACCAAATCTGGACCGATCTGGCCCAAATTGAAGAAGAATGTGGAAGGGCCCAACACAACTCACTGTCCCAAAGTAAGGGACCAAAACTTTAAATTGCAATATCGGTCTATATGTTGGCTATATCCAAATCTGTACCGATTTGGTTAGAACATGTTAAGTTCGGCCGTGCCGAACTTTAGATACCCTACATCAAGGATATAATAATCATCTGTTTTTATTATAACTCCACTGCTAAATCCGTAGTTATATCCAAATAGGGGCTGGTCTCGATCATATTCAGGTTCCGAGAACCTAAATTAGAAGATCGTTCTATATGAAAGCTATTTTTGTATAGTCTAATCTGTTCCATATTTTGGTCGAATGTTGGGAGGCCTAAAAAGACTCACTACTATTGTATTAAAAATTTTAACGAAATCGGGTAATAAATAAAGCTTTTATGGGCTTCAGACCCTGAATTGGCAGACCGCTATAGATAAATAAATACCGATCCGTATACTATGTGAGTCGGTTGTCGGGAGGCTTAAAACAACTCACTACTATTTAACGTTTCAACGAAATCGGCTTAAAACAACTTCAGACCCTTAATTGGCAGATCGGTCTATATGGCAGCTATATCCGATCTTAACCATATTTGGGTCTGATCTCGGAAGGCTTAAAACAACTCACTATTTTCATTATACCCACTACACAGGAAGGAGAATACTTATCTAGTCATTCCGTTTGTAACACCTCGAAATATTGATCTAGGACTCCATAAAGTATATACAATATATTCTTGATCGTCTCGACATTCTTGAACCGCACTTGGCACATTGTTTGAAAGTCTTAACAGAACGAGGAAGGAGTATACTTATCTAGTCATTCCGTTTGTAACACCTTGAAATATTGATCTAGGACTCCATAAAGTATATATATTCTTGATCGTCTCGACATTCTTGAACCGTACTTGGCCCAGTTGTTGGAAGTCTTAACAGAACGCTATATGCAAAATTTTAGCCAAATCGGACAAAAATTGCGTACTCCAAGGGATTAAGAAGTCAAATCGGTAGATCGTTTTATATGGGAACTATATCATGTTATAGACCGATTCGGACCGTATTTAGCATAGTTGTTGAAAGTCATAATAGAACACTCACAATTCCGTACTTGTAACAGGTGTTGGAAGTCATAACAGGAGACTATTTGGAAAATGTCAGCAAAATCGAATAAGAAGTCAAATCCGGAGACTAGTTTATATGGGAACTTTATCAGGTTATTGACCGATTAAGATCGTACTTGCCACAGTTGTTGAAAGTCATCAAAAGAACACTATGTGCAAAATTTCAGCCAAATCGGACAAAAATTACGGCTTCCAGGGGTTCAAGAAAAAAATTGTGAAATCGGTTTATAGGGAGCTATATTTAAATGTGAACCGATATGGCCCATTTTCAATTTTTAATGACCTATTTTTATACCCTCCACCATAAGATGGGGGGTATAGTAATTTCGTCATTCTGTTTGTAACTACTCGAAATATTCGTCTGAGACCCCATAAAGTATATATATTCTTGATCGTCGTGACATTTTATGTCGATCTAGCCATGTCCGTCCGTCTGTCCGTCCGTCTGTCCGTCCGTCCGTCTGTCTGTCGAAAGCACGCAACCTTCCGAAGGAGTAAAGCTAGCCGCTTGAAATTTTGCACAAATACTTCTTATTAGTGTAGGTCGGTTGGTATTGTAAATGGGCCATATCGGTCCATGTTTTGATATAGCTGCCATATAAACCGATCTAGGGTCTTGACTTCTTGAGCCTCTAGAGTTCGCAATTCTTATCCGATTGGAAAGAAATTTTGCACGACGTGTTTTCTTATGATGTCCAACAATTGTGCCAAGTATGGTTCAAATCGGTCCATAACCAGATATAGCTGCCATATAAACCGATCTTGGGTCTTGATTTCTTGAGCCTCTGGAGGGCGCAATTCTAATCCGATCAGAATGAAATTTTGCACGACGTGTTTTGTTATTTTATCCAACAACTGTGCCAAATATGGTTCAAATCGGTTCATAACCTGATATAGCTGTCAGATAAACAGATCTGGGGACTTGACTTCTTGAGCTTCTAGAGGGCGCAATTCCTATCCGATTTGGCTGAAATTTTGCAAGACGTTTTTTATTGTTACTTTCAACAACTATGTCAAATAAGGTACAAGTCGGTTCACAACCTGATATAGCTGCCATATAAACTGATCTGGGATCTTGACTTCTTGAGCCTCTAGAGGTCGCAATTATTATCCGATTTGCCTGAAATTTTGTACGACGGATTCTCTCATGACCATCAACATACGTGTTTATTATGGTCTGAATCGGTTTATAGCCCGATACAGCTCCCATATAAATCGATCTCTCTATTTTTCTTCTTGAGGCCACAAAGGGAGCAATTCTTATTCGAATTGGTCTCCAACATATAATTTAATTGTGGTCCAAACCGAAATATATATTGATATCGCTCTAATGGCAGAGCAAATCTTTTCTTATATATTTTTTTTTTTGCCTAAAAGAGATGCCGGGAAAAGAACTCGACAAATGCGATCCATGGTGCGATTCGGCCCGGTCGAACTTAGCACGCTTTTACTTGTTATAGTTAATTTGCACTCTTTAATGACCTACTTTTATATATTTAATATCTGTGTAGAATTTCAAGCCGCTTTTGTGATTTTGGCAGACGGATGGACGGACATGGCTAGATCGAATCAGAAAGTCGAGACGATCAAGAATATATGTACATTTTGGTTTTTTGACTAATATTTCAAGGAGTTACACACAGAATGACTAGATTAGTATACCCCCATCCTATGGTGGTGGGTATAAAAACTCTAAACTTAACTTTATTTTATGCTTAAGAATTCACGAGTGACAAACAACGAAGAAGTTCCTTTTTGCAACAAATCTTCCATGGGACGAATAACAAAGTCAGCCTTAAACATTGCCAATGTCATTCGTCCAACTAACAATTTCTATACTCATGGCACAACCATATTTTTAGAAGCCATCATAGACATAGTACGTGAACGTTTGTAAGCTGCTCAAGGATTTATTGGTTAAATAGGCAGATTTGACTATGTTGGTGTCTGGGCAAAAATGGAATTTGGAGAAAATAGGCGAATAGGAAATGGCATACAGCACATTCTTTTTTGCTGCACCAACAGGCATGCCAAGAATGCCTTTTTAGTGTTTAGTATCCTTAGAAGGTCATATGGGTATAGTCGATGGTGTCGAAGTGATGTTGATGATGAAAAATAGCCGAGGTTTTTTCAAATTGTTTACAGTTCAATAAGCGAAAAAAGTTAGCTGCACCGTGAAAAATAAATGTCTACAATATAAAAATTTTCTTTAATTATGAAGGATAGGTAGGTAAGGTTTAAGTGGCAGTCCACCGTCGACTCACTTAGACGTTTTCCTCCATTGTGAAACCGCAGAAACAGGAGAAAGAAGATGCCTACTAAATCCTATCATTGGACCATCCAGATCCTTTAAAAAGCTTTACAGCTATCGAATTTTCACATCTATTAGTATCAATCTCCAGTCTGTCAGCATGTTTTATGATCATGACAGATACAATGACTAAGACGTCTTTTCCCAGCAGGTGACAGCACAGCCTCTTTAAGTCTAGATTGGACCACATCATTTTGGAATGTTCACAACACGCACTTTGTGACCATATGTCATTCGTTGTACTTCGGGACTTGTCCTGGCTGGCTGAGAAGTTATTAATGTCAATCATAGTTGTAACATTATTTCTTTGCCATTCCACCACTTCTTTAATTGCAAGAATCTCCGTTGTGCAACCTTCACTAACGAACAGTCCAAGCTCTTCAAAGTACACCCCAAAGCCCACCTGTTCGTCTAGTTTGGAACCACCCATGCCCATGAGTGGCAAGCTGTGAAAAAATTTGTCAACGCCGACTATATGAAAAATCCGCAATTACTTTTTGGGCAACCCAATAACTTCCGTCTTAGACTGACACGACTAAATCACTTTCAGTAGCTACTTCGCTGTAGTACGTAGAGCTTCTTGAAGTACATCTTTAAGAGTGTCGGAAAACGTTCCCTTAACCGCAACAACCACGTCATCTGCATGCGCAACCACTTTTACAACTTTTTTCCAGAGATATTTTTATTCGAGAGGCATTAATATATTCTTGATGGCTATATTTCAAAGTAGAGGAGACAGTAAACGATCTTGAGGTGTTTTTCAGCTGACCCATCTTTGTAGATCTACAGATCAAAATTCTGCCGAAATGCAGTTTTTAGTAAATAAGTTATTATGACCTTTTTTTTTGCGGTGGTATTGATGCCTAGAAACTACAGGTCCATCATGATGACCTCGCACTATGGGGAGAAAAGAGAAAACAAGTGTCAAAAATCAAAATTTTCAGGTTTCTAGTTTAGGAGATACGGCCGTTCAAAGTCACCTGTTTTTCAATTTTCAACATGTAAGATCGTGCTTAGTTCGGCCGTATCTTATATACCCTGCATGGTGGAGTTCTATACGCGGTATCTCTTTTTAGACAAATAATATAGAATAAGAACTGTTATGCTATTGGAGCTATATCAAATTATAGCCCTATACGGACCATAAATGAATGCTGAACATTGTAGAAGTCGTTGTGTAATATTTCAGTTCATTCAGATAAGAAATGCGCCTTGTAGGGGCTCAAGAAGCAAAATCGGGAGATAGATTTATATGGGAGCTGTATTAAGCTATTGATCCATTCAGACCATATATGACACGTGTGTTGCAGATCATGAGAGAAGCCGTTGTACAAAATTTAAGCCAAATCAGATGAGAATTGCACCCTTTAGAGGCTCAAGAAGTCAAGATCCCAGATCGGTTTATATGACAGCTATATCAGGTTATTTATCGATTTACGCCATACTTCACACAGTTATTGAAAGTCATAACAAAGCAACTCATGCAAAATTTCAGCCAAATCGGATGAGAATTGCGCGCTCTATTGGCTTAAGAAGACAGGATCTAAGATCGGTTTATATGACAGCTATACCAGATTATGAACCGATTTGAATCGTACATGACACAGTTGTTGGAAGTGACACCAAAACACCACGTGTAAAATTTTAGTTAAATAGGACGAGAATTGCGCCCTCTAGAGGCTCAAGAAGTCAAGACCCAAGATCGGTTTATATGGCAGCTATATCAAAAAATATGAACCGATTTGAACCATACTTAGTATAGTTGTTGGAAGTGATACCAAACCAATACGTGCAAAATTTTAATAAAATCGGATAAGAATTGCGCCCCCTAGGGGCTCAAGAAGTCAAGACCCAAGATCGGTTTATATCACAGCTATACCAGATTTTGGACCGATTTGAACCATACTTGGCACAGTTGTTGGATATCATAGCAAAACACGTCGTGCAAAATTTCATTCCAAACGGATAAAAATTGCGCACTCTAGAGGTTCAAGAAGTCAAGACCCAAGATCGGTTTATATGGTAGCTATATCAAAACATGGGCCGATATGGCCCATTTACAATACCAACCGATCTACATTAATAAGAAGTATTTATGCAAAATTTCAAGCGGCTAGCTCTACTCCTTCGGAAGTTAGCGTGCTTTCGACAGACAGACGGACGGACGGACGGACGGACATGGCTAGATCGACATAAAATGTCACGACGATCAAGAATATATATACTTTATGGGGTCTCAAACGAATATTTCGACTAGTTACAAACAGAATGACGAAATTAGTATACCCCCCATCTTATGGTGGATGGTATAAAAAGAAGTGGACCTATAATCGAGCCTTGGGGAACCCCCTTAGGTACGAACAAGGGTTTAGATAATATATTCCCTGCGCATACAGACTGCCGTCTATCGCTCAGATAGGACATAATCAGACTCGTTGCCGTTGATGTGAAGTTAAAAAAAAAATTCGTAATTTCATGCACAAATTCAGGTGATGAACCTTGTCGAAAGCTTTGGAGTGATCCAAAAGAACCAGAAAGCCAGTTTTGTTCTCATCAATATCGTTTCTGATCGATTCGGCCACTTCAATCAATGCAGTAATGCAACTATGATCAGAACCGAAGCCGGACTGTCTTTCTGACAACAGGGAATCTTAGTGAAGATATACCAACATCTGTCCAATACGAATTTGCTCGAAAACCTTAGATCGATAGCATAGAATTGATATTGGCCGATGATCAACGTTGGATTTGGGAATGGGGATAATCTTTGCATTCTTCCAATTAATAGGATATACACTGGAGCTCAAAATTGAATTAAACAGGTACCTAAAGTACGGTAGGAGATATGGAAGTAACATTCGTACAAATCTCGGATCAACTCCGTCCAAGTCAATTGCATTTGCCTTAACACGGACAAAACTCTCATAAACTTCCTCATGGCTTACACATCTAAACTCAAAATGACTACTGGCATCAAAAACGAAAGACGGCCCATCATCACCACTGTAAAATTGCGTGTCCGTCTGTATATCGGGTATGCTTACGAAGGTCCTGTTCGGTTCATCTAGATCCCCATGGCATCGAGTGTTTGACTTAGGTTTACCCTCTCCGATGTCAAGTATCACCTTCCACTTACTCTTCGAGCTCACTGCGCAATCATATCTTGAAGAATAATACTCCATTTTGGCCGCATTAATAAAACTGCTAACTTTCTTCCTGGCTTCACGGAATTTTTTTTTCAGCTCTGGAGACTTGAAACGCTTCCATCTACTGTAAGCCAAGTTCCTATCCCCGATAAGCGCCGTTATTCTTGAATTGAACCATGGCTTTGTTTTGGCCGAAGCCCTTTTAATCAGTATTGGAACTGTTGCATCATAGAGACGTAAAATGTTATTGGTCACGAAAGCCGTCTGCTGATCGACAGTTAAAAGTGTAAATATGTCATCCCAGTTCGCCTGGTAGACCATACCAACTAAATGTTCATAATTCAAATTACCGTAGTCACGATAAGATATGTCCTCCTCTTCCTCCCGCAAACCTTTATCGTAGGCGAGAAAATCAGATCATGCTTAGAGAAACATGGAACAAAAATCTGATCATACAATGATATCTTCAAAGAATTATTAACAAAGAACAAATCTAAGAGTGTATTGACGGTTGAGGTGAAATGTGTGGGGTTTGTATTATTGGTGACGAATAGGCCAAGTGGCAACATAGCATCAGTCAGAGTTGAATCTATAAGTATGTTTGAGTTAAAGTCCCCAGTGATTTTAACATCAGTATAACCCAGAGTTACGCACGAGTTGTTTTATGTGAGGTCCCCATACGTGTGCAAAAATTTCATAAAAATCGGATAAGATTGAAATGAAGCTCCCATACACATTTTCCATCCGATATGGAGTTTTAAGGTATGACAATTTTGGATCAGCACTTGGACTTGATAAGGACACCCAAGCTTGCTTGCTTTTTGGGAAATACCTCAACATTGGCTATGTTAAGTTGCGTATGCATATCTCTTCCCTTCAAAAGTTCTAGATTTATTTCCAATTGGAGATTGTTGGAGATTTTTGGTGAAACCGGACCATAGTCAGGATTCCGAATATCCACCATTGTTGAATTAGCCTCGTCTTCTGAGTCCGAAAAGAGTTCATCCTCACAAGATTCGTTAGATGGTGAGAAAGCAGTGCAACCATTCTTCCTCAGGACACTGCATACTTCCTTCGGAATTTCGTCCTACCACGCTGGCGCACAACTTGAGCCCAATACAACCGGATGCCCCACCCATCTCGTCTCGAGGCCTTCTCCTCCAATTTTCATTGTAACAAGGGGGATGTTCAGTCTTCTGTAGTCCACCAGACTTAAGAGATGTGGTTGATAGTTCTTCCTACTCCCCAACCCCACCGTTTATATACACTTTCAGCTTCAACTTATTGAATCCGTAAAATACAACAGCTTCAAACTTGTTGAGGTCTGCGAGACTGCTGGGGCTTAGTACGAATAAGCATGTCTCCGATCGCCATCAACCTCATCCAATCTACATAACTTCCGGTTGGTTTTTATACCCTCCACCATAAGATGGGGGGTATACTAATTTCGTCATTCTGTTTGTAACTACTCGAAATATTCGTCTGAGACCCCATAAAGTATATATATTCTTGATCGTCGTGACATTTTATGTCGATCTAGCCATGTCCGTCCGTCTGTCCGTCCGTCCGTCCGTCCGTCTGTCTGTCGAAAGCACGCTAACTTCCGAAGGAGTAAAGCTAGCCGCTTGAAATTTTGCACAAATACTTCTTATTAGTGTAGGTCGGTTGATATTGTAAATGGGCCATATCGGTGCATGTTTTGATATAGCTGCCATATAAACCGATCTTGGGTCTTGACTTCTTGAGCCTGTAGATTGCGCAATTCTTATCCGATTGGAATGAAATTTTGCATGACGTGTTTTGCTATGATATCCAAGACTTCTTGACCCTCTAGAGGGCGCAATTCTTATCCGATTGGAATGGAATTTCGCACGACGTGTTTTATTATGATACCCAACAACTGTGCCAAGTATGGTTCAAATCGGTCCATAACCTGATATAGCTACCATATAAACTGATCTTGGGTCTTGACTTCTTGACCCTCTAGAGGGCGCAATTCTTATCCGATTGGAATGGAATTTCGCACGACGTGTTTTGTTATGATACTCAACAACTGTGCCAAGTATGGTTCAAATCGGTTCATAACCTGATATAGCTACCATATAAACTGATCTTGGGTCTTGACTTCTTGAACCTCTAGAGGGCACAATTATTATCCGATTTGAATGAATTTTTGCACGAAGTATTTCGTTATGATATCCAACAACTGTGCCAAGTATGGTTCAAATCGGTTCATAACCTGATATAGCTGTCATATAAACAGATCTGGGGATTTGATTTCTTGAGCTTCTAGAGGGCGCAATTCCTATCCGATTTGGCTGAAATTTTGCATGACGTATTTTATTTTTACTTTCAACAACTGTGTCAAATAAGGTTCATATCGGTTCATAACCTGATATAGCTGCCATATAAACCGATCTGGGATCTTGACTTCTTGACCCCTAGAGGTCGCAATTATTATCCGATATGCCTGAAATTTTGTACGATGGATCCTCTCATGACCATCAACAAACGTGTTTATTATGGTCTGAATCGGTCTATAGCCCGATACAGATCCCATATAAATCGTTCTCTCTATTTTACTTCGTGAGCCCCAATGGGCGCAATTCTTATACGAATTGGCTGAAATTTTACACAGGTCTCCAACATATAATTTAATTGTGGTCCGAACCGGACATATCTTGATATCGTTTTAATAGCAGAGCAACTCTTTTCTTATATCCTTTTTTGCCAAAGAAGAGATGCCGGGAAAAGAACTCGACAAATGCGATCCATGGTGGAGGGTATATAAGATTCGGCCCGGCCGAACTTAGCACGCTTTTACTTGTTATTTATTCTCCCTTAGTATGGATTCAGAATCTGAGGAACTGCTTGATTTCCATGCATGTTCCATTAGTCGTAATGACGTCAGTGTATACAGATGACAGTGTATTGACTATGGCGCTTCAATTGTTCCTAGCTATGCAGCCCTGTTTTCCACTCTTGTCGACAAAAACCATCACCAAGCTGTCTCTTGCGACATAAGCAAAGGATCTTCCACCCGTATTAGTATTGTCCGCCTTAGTTCTTTTGAGTATGGGATGCCCTCCAGGTGACAGCAGCCTTTGGCTGGCTGCAGTGCCGTTTCCTAATCTAGACATGGAGCCCTTGGGGCAGCCTGTGCAGCAAATCTCCGAGCCCAATTAAGGGAGCCTCTTTCCTTTCGGTATGCGTTTTAGAGTCATTCCCGCCAAGCCTCTCAATAAGACTGATAGCGATGCACCTTTTGTTACCAAAAGTCATTAAAGAGCATATTGGTTTGCCGGAGAAGGCCGATGGCATAGGCAAATTATACGCAAATGCAAATTTCCCTATGAACTTTCCATTGAAGTAAGGGGTAAAGTTCTCACATATCAATGAGTGATGTCCGAATAAAGTTGAAGCTCGAAGATAAAGGACCTCCATTTTAAGAGCCGAGTCCGAAGGGGACCGTGGTGGTGAATATAGGGGCTATATTCATTTAGTCATTCCATTTGCAACACATCGAAATATCAATTTCCGACCCAACAAAGTATACATATTACGTCGTAAAATTCTATGACGATTTAACGATATCCGTGTGTCTGTCTGTCCGACCGTCTGTTGTAATCTCTACAGCCTTCAAAATTGAGATATTAAGCTGAAATTTGACACAGATACGCCTTTTTGCTCCACACAGGTTAAGTTCTTGAACGGGCCAAATCGGACCATATTTGGATGTAGCTGCTATATAGACCAATCTGCCGAAAAAGGGTCTGAAGTCCATAAAAGCAGCATTCAGTATCCGATTTCGCTGAAATTTTAATTAGTGAGTTATTTTAAGCCTCCGGACATCCGACCTTTAGATCGGACTATATTAAGATATAGTTACCATATAGACCGATCTGCCGATAAAGGGTCTGAAGTCCATAAAATTTGCATTTAGTTCCCGATTTCGCTGAAATTTTAAACAGAGAGTTTTCTTAAGCCTCCATTCATCCGACCCAAATATGGTTCAGATAAGACTAGATTTAGACATAACTGCCATATAGACGGATCTGTCGGTTAAGGGTTTGAAGCCCATAAAAACTTTATATGTTACCGAATTCGTAACATTTGAAATGGTAAGTTGTTTCAGGCCTCCCGACATCCGACCCAAATATGAATCAGATCAGACTATACAAATATATCTGTCATGTAGACCGATCTTCTAATTTAAGGTCTTACTTACTTTATTTTAATTGGCTATGACAGAACATTTGTTCCACTAGCCGAACGTAGAATAGCGTTCCAAGCTCCTCGATCTTCTGCTCTCATTCTAAAATCTCTGACACCAAGAGACTTATTTGCTAGAGCTTCTTCATCCATTCTGACAACATGACCTAGCCAACGCAGCCGTTGTATTTTGATGCGTGTAACTATGCCATCGTCGTCATACAGCTCGTGGTTCATACGTCGCCTATATTCTCCATTAACGCAAACTGGTCCATATATTTTACGAAGAATCTTTCTCTCAAATACTCCAAGCACTGCCTCATCTGCTTTCACAAGTACCCATGCTTTAGAACCATATAACAACACGGGTAGTATCAGTGTCTTGTATAGTGTGATCTTCGTCTGTCGAGAGGTGGCCTAGTTTCTAAACTGCTTTGGTTACGGCGGTGCCGAGGTAGATAAAGTTACAGACTATCTCAAAGTCGTGGTTCCTAACTTTCTCCATTTTCTTTATCTGCTCGGTTGTACAAGGTGTTTTGGAAGTTGAAACCATCCATTTCGTCTTATCTCCATTTACTGCCAGACCCATTTTCACTGACTTTCTTTCGATTCTTTCAAAGGCTGCAGATGCTACTTCGGGTGACCGACCTATGATGTCGATGTCGTCGGCAGAGGCGAGTATCATGTGTTCTCTTGTGATTAGTGTGCCATGTCCATTCACATCCGCATCTCGTATAATCTTTTCCAGCAGAATATTAAAAAGATCATACGATAGGCTGTCTCCTTGTCTGAAACCTCGTTTGGTATTAAATGGTTCGGAGAGTTTCTTTCCTATTCTTACTGAGGAACGCGTATCAGCAAGTGTCATCCTGCAGAGTCCTATTAATTTTGCAGGGATACCAAACTCAAACATGGCTTGAAATACCTTTGAACGTAAAGGAGTATCGAAAGCGGTGAAGATTTGGTCCAGGGTGGATTTACCTGGTCTAAAGCCGCATTGACAGGGCCCAATTATCTCATTGACTTTAGGTTTTAATCTTTCACACAGTACTCTCGAGAGTATTTTGTAAGCGATGGGGACGAGACTTATTCCTCTGTAGTTGGCACATTCCGTCTTGTCTCTTTTCTTGTGTGCGGGACATAGTATGCTGAGGTTCCAAACATCGGGTATGCGTTCTTCTAGCCAGATTGCGCAGATAAGCTGATGTAAACGCCTTATCAGCGTGTCGCTCCGGTCTTAAATAGTTCAGCGGGTAACCCGTCGGTTCCTGCTGCCTTGTTGTTTTTTAGTCGGGTCACTGCTACTTGGACCTCATTCTGACTAGGAGGTAAACATTCTATACCATCATCATTGTTGGGTTCTGCGGTATCCTCTTCACCGCCAACGTCGGACACTAGCAGTTGGGTAAGATGTTCTTTCCATATCCTCAGCATGTTATCTGTGTCAGTTACTAGATTTCTTTCTTTGTCTCTGCAGGAGGATGTGCCTGTAGCTAAGCCATTTAATGGTTTAATGTTTAATTCTTTGTTAAAATTTCCGGACTTCATTCTGACTCCTGTACATCTCAATTCGCTCACACCCGCACCATTCCATTTCCTTTTTCTTTCTGCGGAATAGACGTTTCTCCTCTCTTCTTTTCTCCCGATATCTCTCTTTCATCTGGCGCGTTGCTACTGATTGCAGGGTTGCTCTGTAGCACCACGACACTCTTGGTCGTACCATGGGTATCTTGGAGGAGGCTTTCGGTACCCAAGTACGGATTTCGCGGCATTTTTCATGAAGTGGGCAATATTTTGCCACTGCGCCATTATATTATCGGTCGAGTGGAGTATGACGCTGCCATCTGTTGTGTTTGCAGCTTTTCAATGTCCAGCTTCCGTGCAGTGTCAGATCGTACTTTCCTCACCATGTTCAAACGGGTGCGAACCTTTGCTGCAACAAGGTAGTGATCCGAATCTATATACGCTCCACGGATCGATCGTTCATCTAACAAGCTGGATGAATGCCTTCCATCTATCACAACGTGGTCAATTTGGTTCCTGGTGTTTTGATCGGATGATAGCCATGTGGCTTTGTGAAATTTTTATGTTGAAATCTGGTGCTACTAACTACCATGTTTTTTGCCGCGGCGAAATCTATTAGCCTCAACCCACTGCTGGACGTTATTTCGTGGAGGCTAAACTTTCCGACTCTTAAACCAAAAATGTCTTCCATCCCTATCTTCCCACTAAAATCTCCCAGAACGATTTTAATATCATGGCCGGGGCAGCGGTCATATTCTCTATATAGTATAGTTCGCCACCGTGTGGTGTTGTAGTGACGCCATTCCCAGTCCATCGCACTTTCTGTAAGGCGGTTATATCTGCCTTGTACATCTCTAATACATCAGCCAGCGCGTATACTGCACCTTCTCTATAAAGAGTGCGGACATTCCAGGTGCAGGTCCACAAATCATCGTCCTTTTTTATACCCTCCACCATAGGATGGGGGGTATACTAATTTCGTCATTCTGTTTGTAAATACTCGAAATATTCGTCTGAGACCCCATAAAGTTTATGTCGATCTAGCCATGTCCGTCCGTCCGTCTGTCTGTCGAAAGCACGCTAACTTCCGAAGACGTAAAGCTAGCCGCTTGAAATTTTGCACAAATACTTCTTATTAGTGTAGGTCGGTTGGTATTGTAATTGGGCCATATCAGTCCATGTTTTGATATAGCTGCCATATAAACCGATCTTGGGTCTTGACTTCTTGAGCCTCTAGAGTGCGCAATTCTTATCCGATTGAAATGAAATTTTTCATGACGTGTTTTGTTATAATATCCAACAAGTGTGCTAAGTATGGCTTAAATCGGTCCATGTTTTGATATAGCTGCCATATAAACCGATCTTGGGTCTTGAGCCTCTAGAGTGTGCAATTCTTATCCGATTGGAATGAAATTTTGCACGGTCCGTTTTCACTATTCCTTTGTTTCACATAGTAGTTCTCATAGTTTTCCGGGGGTGGGTTACTGGCTCAGCGCCCCAACCGCATGGGTTCTGTGAGATTGTTCATGTATCCCTCGTTGTGGCGAGCCGCTTTCTCCAATATCCAACGCTCGCCTCCAGAAGGTAAAATCGGTTCGGCCTTATACTAAAGACACAAACCCAACGCCCCTGCAGACCAGCAGTTCTTCGGATAGTGAGCCTGGCGCATCCATTG